>NW_027276131.1:580340-757784 GCF_030028105.1 Mobula birostris
CCCATAGCATCCTCTATATCGCTGTGCCTTGCGCACCTCTCATATCTTCCCCTATATCACTGTCTTTTCGCGCACATCCCATAGATTCTCCTCTATCGCTGTGTTATTGCTCACCTCTCATAGCTCCCCCTGTATTGCCGTGTTTTTGCTCACCTTACATGTCTTCACCTAGATCGCTATGTTTTCGCTCCTCTCAATACTTCCCCTATATCGCTGAGTTTTCTTGCACAATAGATACATTCTCCCGTATCGCCGTGTTTTTGCACACCTCTCTTAATTTCCCCTAAATCGCCGTGTTCTCGCACGTCTCTCATACCTTCCCCTATATCACTGTGTTTTCGCGCACGTCCCATAGCGTCCCCCATATTGCTGTGTTTTCGCGCACCCCTCATACCTTCCCCTATATCGCCCTGTTTTCACGCACATACCATACCTTCCACTATATTGTCCTGTTTTCGCGCACCTCTCATGTCTTCCACTACATCACTGTGTTTTCTGGCACCTCTGATGCATTCCCCTATAACGCCAAGTTTTCGCGCACCTCTCATACTTTCCCCTATATCGCCGTGTTTACGCGCAACTCTCATACCTCCTCCTATATCGCCATGTTTTTATGCACATCTCATACTGTCTCCTATATCGCTGTGTTTTCGCGCACCTCCCATAGCATCCCCTATATCGCTGTGCCTTCGTGCACCTCTCATACCTTCCCTTATATCGCCCAGTTTTCGCGCACCTCCTATACCTTCCCTTATATCGCCCTTCCCCTATATTGAGCTGTTTTCACGCACCTCCTATACCTTCCCTTATATCGCTGCGTTTTCGTGTACCTCTCATACCTCCCCCTATATCGTTGTGTTTTCACACACCTCTCATAACTTCTCCTATATTTCTGTATTTTTGCGCACCTCTCATAACTTCCCCTATATCGCCGTGATTTTATGCACATCTCATAACGTCCCCTATATCGCTGTGTATTCGTGCACCTCCCATACCTTCCCTAATACCTTTGCGTTTTCATGCACATCTCATCACGTCCCCTATATCAATGTGTATTCGCGCACATCCCATAGTATTCCCTCTATCGCTGTGCCTTGCGCACCTCTCATAGCTTCCCCTATATCGCTGTGTTTTCAGGCACCTCTCATGGCTTCCCCAATATCTCCGTGTATTCATGCACATCTCATACCGTCCCCTATATCGCTGTGTTATCGTGCACCTCCCATAGCTTCGCCTACATCGCTGTTTTTGCGCACATCCCATAGCTTCACCTTGATCGCTGTGTTATTGCTCACCTCTCATAGCTTACCCTATATCGCCGTGTTTTTGCGCACCTCGCATGTCTTCACCTATATCGCTATGTTTTCGCTCCTATCATTACTTCCCCTATATCGCTGTGTTTTCTCGCACCTCTGATACATTCCCCTGTATCGTTGTGGTTTCGTGCACATCCCATAGGTTCCACTATATTGCCCTGTTTTTGCGCACCTCTCATGTCTTCCCCTATATCACGGTGTTTTCGCGCACCTCTCATAGCATCCCCTATATCGCCCGGTTTTCGCGCACCACCCATATCTTCCCCAATATTACTGTGTTTTCCTACACCTCTCATACCTTCCCTTATCTCGCTGTGTTTTCACGCACCTCTCATAACTTCTCCTATATCACTTTATTTTTGTGCAGCTCTTATACCTTCCCCTATATTGCCGTGTTTTAATGCACATCTCATAGCATCCCCTATATCGCTGTGCCTTCGCGCACATCTCATACCTTCCCCTATATGGCCCTGTTTTCGCGCACATCCCATACCTTCCACTATATTGCCCTGTTTTCGCACACCTCTCATGTCTTCCACTATATCGCTGTGTTCTCTGGCACCTCTGATGCATTCCCCTGTAACGCCAAGTTTTCGCGCACCTCTCATACTTTCCCCTATATCGCCGTTTTTACGCGCACCTCTCATACCTGCCCCTATATCGCCATGTTTTTATGCACATCTCATACCGTCTCCTACATCGCTGTGTTTTTGCGCACCTCCCATAGCATCCCCTATATCGCTGTGCCTTGCGCACCTCTCATACCTACCCCTATATCGCTGTCTTTTCGCGCACATCCCATAGATTCACCTTTATCGCTGTGTTATTGCTCACCTGTCATAGCTTCCCCTGTATCGCCGTGTTTTTGGGCACCACTGGTAACTTCCCCTATATCGCCGTGTTGTTATGCGCATCTCATAAAGTCCACTATATCGCTGTGTATTCGCGCACCGCCCATAGCATCCCCTATAATGCGTTGTGTCTTCGCGCACCTCCCATTCCTTCACCTATATCGCCCTGTTTTCGCGCACCTTCCCATTCCCTTCCTTCACCTATATCGCTGTTTTCGTGCACCTCTCATACCTTCCCCTATATCTCTGTGTTTTCACACACCTCTCATAACTTCTCCTATATCGCTGTGTTTTTGTGCACATCTTATCACGTCCCCTATGTCGCTGTATATTCACGCACCTCCCATAGCATCCCTTATATCGCTGTGCCTTCGTGCACCTCTCATACCTTCCCCTATATTGCCCTGTTTTCGCGCACCTCCTATACCTTCCCTTATATCGCTGCGTGTTCGTGCACCTCTCATACTTTCCCCTATATTGCCCTGTTTTCACGCACCTCCTATACCTTCCCTTATATCGCTGCGTTTTCGTGTACCTCTCATACCTCCCCCTATATCGTTGTGTTTTCACGCACCTCTCATAACTTGCCCTATATTTCTGTATTTTTGTGCACCTCTCATAACTTCCCCTATATCGCCGTGATTTTATGCACATCTCATAACGTCCCCTATATCGCTGTGTATTCGTGCACCTCCCATACCTTCCCTAATACCTTTGCGTTTTCATGCACATCTCATCACGTCCCCTATATCACTGTGTATTCGCGCATATCCCATAGTATTCCCTATATCGCTGTGCCTTGCGCACCTCTCATAGCTTCCCCTATATCGCTGTGTTTTCGCACACCTCTCTTAACTTCTCCTATATCGCTGTGTTTTTGCACACCTCTCATACCTTCCCCTACATCGCTGTGTTTTCAGGCACCTCTCATGGCTTCCCCAATATCGCCGTGTATTCATGCACATCTCATACCGTCCCCTATATCGCTGTGTTTTCGCGCACCTCCCATAGCTTCGCCTACATCGCTGTTTTCGCGCACATCCCATAGCTTCACCTTGATCGCTGCGTTATTGCTCACCTCTCATAGCTTACCCTATATCGCCGTGTTTTTGCTCACCTCTCATAGCTTACCCTATATCGCCGTGTTTTCACGCACCTCGCATGTCTTCACGTATATCGCTATGTTTTCGCTCCTATCATTACTTCCCCTATATCGCTGTGTTTTCTCGCACCTCTGATACATTCTCCTGTATTGCCATGTTTTTGCGCACCTCTTACAATTTCCCCTATATCGCCGTGTTCTCGCACACCTCTCATACCTTCCCCTATATCACTGTTTTTTTGCCCATGTCCCATAGCGTCTCCTATATCGCTGTGTTTTCTCGCACCTCTGATACATTCCCCTGTATCATTGTGGTTTCGCGCACATCCCATAGGTTCCACTATATTGCCCTGTTTTTGCGCACCTCTCATGTCTTCCCCTATATCACGGTGTTTTCGCGCACCTCTCATAGCATCCCCTATATCGCTGTGCTTTCGCGCACCTCTCATAACTTCCACTATATCGCCCGGTTTTCGCGCACCACCGATATCTTCCCCAATATTGCTGTGTTTTCCTGCACCTCTCATACCTTCCCTTATCTCGCTGTGTTTTCACGCACCTCTCATAACTTCTCCTATATCACTGTATTTTTGTGCAGCTCTTATACCTTCCCCTATATTGCCGTGTTTTCATGCACATCTCATTGCGTCCCCTATATCGCTGTGTATTCGCGCACCTCCCATAGCATCCCTTATATTGCTGTGCCTTCGCGCACCTCTCATACCTCCCCCTATATCGCCCTGTTTTCGCGCACCTTCCACACCTTCCCCTATATTGCTGTGTTTTTATGCACCTCTCATAATTTCTCCTATATCGCCGTATTTTTGCGCTCCTCTCATGGCTTCTCCAATATCGCCGCGTTTTCATGCACATTTCTTAACGTCCCATATATCGCTGTGTATTCGCGCAACTGCCATAGCATCCCCTATATCACTGTGCCTTCACGCACCTCTCATACCTTCCCCTATGTCGCCCTGTTTTCGTACAACTCCCATACCTTCCCCTATATCGCTGTATTTTCGCACACCTCTCATGGCTTCCCCAATATCGTCGCGTTTTCATGCACATCTCATAACGGCTCCTATATCTCTGTGTAATCACGCACCTCCCATAGCATCCCCTGTATCGCTGTGCCTTCATGCATCTCTCATACCTTCCCCTATATCGCCCTGTTTCCCGTGCACATCCCATGGTTTCGCCTACATCGCTGTGTTTTTGCGCACCTCTCATACCTTCCCCTATATCGCCGTGTTTTCACGCACCTCTCATTTCTTCACCTGCATCGCTGTGTTTCCGCTCCTCTCACTACTTCCCCTAGTTCGCTCTGTGTTCTCGCACTTCTGATACAGTTCCCTGTATCAATGTGTTTTCGAGCACCTCCCATACCTTCCCCTATATCGCCCTATTTTCGCGCACATCCCATACCTTCCACTATATTGCCCCTGTTTTCGCGCACCTCTCATGTCTTCCACTACATCGCTGTGTTTTCTGGCACCTCTAATGCATTCGCCTGTAATGCCAAGTTTTCATGCACCTCTCATACTTTCCTCTATATCACCGTTTTTACGCGCACCTCTCATACCTGCCCCTATATCGCCATGTTTTTATGCACATCTCATACCGTCTCCTATATCGCTGTGTTTTTGCGCACCTCCCATAGAATCCCCTATATCGTTGTGCCTTCGTGCACATCTCATACCTTGCCCTATATCGCCCTGCTTTCGCGCACCTCCTATACCTTCCCTTATATCACAGCATTATCGTGCACCTTTCATACCTTCCCCTATATCGCTGTGTTTTCGCACACGTCTCATAACTTCTCCTATATCGCTGTGTTTTTGTGCACCTCTCATACCATCCCTAATATCACTGCGTTTTCATGCACATCTCAACACGTCCCCTATATCGGTGTGTATTCACGCACCTCCCATAGCATCCCCTATATCGCTGTGCCTTGCGCACCTCTCATAACTTCCCCTATATCGCTGTCTTTTCGCGCACATCCCATAGATTCACCTTTATCGCTGTGTTATTGCTCACCTCTCATAGCTTCCCCTATATCGCCATGTTTTCGCGCACCTCTCATGTCTTCACCTGGATCGCTATGTTTTCGATCCTCTCAATACTTCCCCTATATCGCTGCGTTTTCTCGCACGTCTGATACATTCTCCCGTATTGCCGTGTTTTCGCACACCTCTCATAATTTACCCTATATCGCCGTGTTCCCGCACACCTCTCATAACTTCCCCTACATCACTGTGTTTTCGCGCACGTCCAATAGCGTCCCCTATATCGCTCTGTTTTTGCGCACCTCTCATAGCTTCCCCTATATCGCCCTGTTTTCATGCACATCCCATAGCTTCCACTATATTGCCCTGTTTTCGCGCACCTCTGATGTATTCCACTACATCGCTGTGTTTTCTGGGACCACTGATGCATTCCCCTGTAACGCCAAGTATTCGTGCACCTCTCATACTTTCCCCTATATCGCCGTGTTTACGCGCACCTCTCATACCTGCCCCTATATCGCCATGTTTTTATGCACATCTCATACCGTCTCCTATATCGCTGTGTTTTTGCGCACCTATCATAGCATCCCCTATATCGCTGTGCCTTCGTGAACCTCTCATACCTTCCCCTATATCGCGGTGTTTTCACGCACCTCTCATGGCTTCCCCAATATCGCCGTGTATTCGTGCTCATCTCATACCGTCCCCTATATCGCTGTGTTTTCGTGCACCTCTTATAATTTCCCCATATCGCCGTGTTCTCGCAGACCTCTCATACCTTCCCCTATATCACTCTGTTTTCCCGCAAGTCCCATAGCGTCCCCTATATCGCTGTGTTTTCTCGCACCTCTGATGCATTCCCCTGTATCTCCGTGTTGTCGCACACATCCCATAGCTTCCACTATATTGCCCTGTTTTTGCGCACCTCTCATGTCTTCCCCTATTTCACTGTGTTTTCGCGCACCTCCCATAGCATCCCCTATATTGCTGTGCCTTCGAGCACCTCTCATACCTTCCCCTATATCGCCCTGTTTTCGCGCACCTCCTATACCTTCACTTATATCACTGCGTTTTCGTGCACCTTTCATAACTTCCCCTATATCGCTGTGTTTTCGCACACCTCTCATAACTTCTCCTATATCGCTGTGTTTTTGTGCACCTCTCATACCTTCCCTAATATCACTGCGTTTTCATGCACATCTCATCACGTCCCCTATATCTCTGTGTATTCGCGCATATCCCATAGCATCCCCTATATTGCTGTGCCTTTGCATAACTCTCATAACTTCATCTGTATCACCCAGTTTTCGAGCACCTTCCATACATTCCCCTATATCGCTGTGTCGTCGTGCACCTCTCATACCTACCCCTATATCGCTGTCTTTTCGTGCACATCCCATAGATTCACCTTTATCGCTGTGTTATTGCTCACCTGTCATAGCTTCCCCTGTATCGCCGTGTTTTTGGGCACCACTGGTAACTTCCCCTATATCGCCGTGTTGTTATGCGCATCTCATAAAGTCCACCATATCGCTGTGTATTCGCGCACCTCCCATAGCATCCCCTATAATGCGTTGTGTCTTCGCGCACCTCCCATTCCTTCACCTATATCGCCCTGTTTTCGCGCACCTCCCATTCCTTCACCTATATCGCTGTTTTCGTGCACCTCTCATACCTTCCCCTATATCTCTGTGTTTTCACACACCTCTCATAACTTCTCCTATATCGCTGTGTTTTTGTGCACATCTTATCACGTCCCCTATGTCGCTGTATATTCACGCACCTCCCATAGCATCCCTTATATCGCTGTGCCTTCGTGCACCTCTCATACCTTCCCCTATATTGCCCTGTTTTCGCGCACCTCCTATACCTTCCCTTATATCGCTGCGTGTTCGTGCACCTCTCATACCTTCCCCTATATTGCCCTGTTTTCACGCACCTCCTATACCTTCCCTTATATCGCTGCGTTTTCGTGTACCTCTCATACCTCCCCCTATATCGTTGTGTTTTCACGCACCTCTCATAACTTGCCCTATATTTCTGTATTTTTGTGCACCTCTCATAACTTCCCCTATATCGCCGTGATTTTATGCACATCTCATAACGTCCCCTATATCGCTGTGTATTCGTGCACCTCCCATACCTTCCCTAATACCTTTGCGTTTTCATGCACATCTCATCACGTCCCCTATATCACTGTGTATTCGCGCATATCCCATAGTATTCCCTATATCGCTGTGCCTTGCGCACCTCTCATAGCTTCCCCTATATCGCTGTGTTTTCGCGCACCTCACTTAACTTCTCCTATATCGCTGTGTTTTTGCACACCTCTCATACCTTCCCCTATATCGCTGTGTTTTCAGGCACCTCTCATGGCTTCCCCAATATCACCGTGTATTCATGCACATCTCATACCGTCCCCTATATCGCTGTGTTTTCGCGCATCTCCCATAGCTTCGCCTACATCGCTGTTTTCGCGCACATCCCATAGCTTCACCTTGATCGCTGCGTTATTGCTCACCTCTCATAGCTTACCCTATATCGCCGTGTTTTTGCTCACCTCTCATAGCTTACCCTATATCGCCGTGTTTTCACGCACCTCGCATGTCTTCACGTATATCGCTATGTTTTCGCTCCTATCATTACTTCCCCTATATCGCTGTGTTTTCTCGCACCTCTGATACATTCTCCTGTATTGCCATGTTTTTGCGCACCTCTTACAATTTCCCCTATATCGCCGTGTTCTCGCACACCTCTCATACCTTCCCCTATATCACTGTTTTTTTGCCCATGTCCCATAGCGTCTCCTATATCGCTGTGTTTTCTCGCACCTCTGATACATTCCCCTGTATCATTGTGGTTTCGCGCACATCCCATAGGTTCCACTATATTGCCCTGTTTTTGCGCACCTCTCATGTCTTCCCCTATATCACGGTGTTTTCGCGCACCTCTCATAGCATCCCCTATATCGCTGTGCTTTCGCGCACCTCTCATAACTTCCACTATATCGCCCGGTTTTCGCGCACCACCGATATCTTCCCCAATATTGCTGTGTTTTCCTGCACCTCTCATACCTTCCCTTATCTCGCTGTGTTTTCACGCACCTCTCATAACTTCTCCTATATCACTGTATTTTTGTGCAGCTCTTATACCTTCCCCTATATTGCCGTGTTTTCATGCACATCTCATTGCGTCCCCTATATCGCTGTGTATTCGCGCACCTCCCATAGCATCCCTTATATTGCTGTGCCTTCGCGCACCTCTCATACCTCCCCCTATATCGCCCTGTTTTCGCGCACCTTCCACACCTTCCCCTATATTGCTGTGTTTTTATGCACCTCTCATAATTTCTCCTATATCGCCGTATTTTTGCGCTCCTCTCATGGCTTCTCCAATATCGCCGCGTTTTCATGCACATTTCTTAACGTCCCATATATCGCTGTGTATTCGCGCAACTGCCATAGCATCCCCTATATCACTGTGCCTTCACGCACCTCTCATACCTTCCCCTATGTCGCCCTGTTTTCGTACAACTCCCATACCTTCCCCTATATCGCTGTATTTTCGCACACCTCTCATGGCTTCCCCAATATCGTCGCGTTTTCATGCACATCTCATAACGGCTCCTATATCTCTGTGTAATCACGCACCTCCCATAGCATCCCCTGTATCGCTGTGCCTTCATGCATCTCTCATACCTTCCCCTATATCGCCCTGTTTCCCGTGCACATCCCATGGTTTCGCCTACATCGCTGTGTTTTTGCGCACCTCTCATACCTTCCCCTATATCGCCGTGTTTTCACGCACCTCTCATTTCTTCACCTGCATCGCTGTGTTTCCGCTCCTCTCACTACTTCCCCTAGTTCGCTCTGTGTTCTCGCACTTCTGATACAGTTCCCTGTATCAATGTGTTTTCGAGCACCTCCCATACCTTCCCCTATATCGCCCTATTTTCGCGCACATCCCATACCTTCCACTATATTGCCCTGTTTTCGCGCACCTCTCATGTCTTCCACTACATCGCTGTGTTTTCTGGCACCTCTAATGCATTCGCCTGTAATGCCAAGTTTTCATGCACCTCTCATACTTTCCTCTATATCACCGTTTTTACGCGCACCTCTCATACCTGCCCCTATATCGCCATGTTTTTATGCACATCTCATACCGTCTCCTATATCGCTGTGTTTTTGCGCACCTCCCATAGAATCCCCTATATCGTTGTGCCTTCGTGCACATCTCATACCTTGCCCTATATCGCCCTGCTTTCGCGCACCTCCTATACCTTCCCTTATATCACAGCATTATCGTGCACCTTTCATACCTTCCCCTATATCGCTGTGTTTTCGCACACGTCTCATAACTTCTCCTATATCGCTGTGTTTTTGTGCACCTCTCATACCATCCCTAATATCACTGCGTTTTCATGCACATCTCAACACGTCCCCTATATCGGTGTGTATTCACGCACCTCCCATAGCATCCCCTATATCGCTGTGCCTTGCGCACCTCTCATAACTTCCCCTATATCGCTGTCTTTTCGCGCACATCCCATAGATTCACCTTTATCGCTGTGTTATTGCTCACCTCTCATAGCTTCCCCTATATCGCCATGTTTTCGCGCACCTCTCATGTCTTCACCTGGATCGCTATGTTTTCGATCCTCTCAATACTTCCCCTATATCGCTGCGTTTTCTCGCACGTCTGATACATTCTCCCGTATTGCCGTGTTTTCGCACACCTCTCATAATTTACCCTATATCGCCGTGTTCCCGCACACCTCTCATAACTTCCCCTACATCACTGTGTTTTCGCGCACGTCCAATAGCGTCCCCTATATCGCTCTGTTTTTGCGCACCTCTCATAGCTTCCCCTATATCGCCCTGTTTTCATGCACATCCCATAGCTTCCACTATATTGCCCTGTTTTCGCGCACCTCTGATGTATTCCACTACATCGCTGTGTTTTCTGGGACCACTGATGCATTCCCCTGTAACGCCAAGTATTCGTGCACCTCTCATACTTTCCCCTATATCGCCGTGTTTACGCGCACCTCTCATACCTGCCCCTATATCGCCATGTTTTTATGCACATCTCATACCGTCTCCTATATCGCTGTGTTTTTGCGCACCTATCATAGCATCCCCTATATCGCTGTGCCTTCGTGAACCTCTCATACCTTCCCCTATATCGCGGTGTTTTCACGCACCTCTCATGGCTTCCCCAATATCGCCGTGTATTCGTGCTCATCTCATACCGTCCCCTATATCGCTGTGTTTTCGTGCACCTCTTATAATTTCCCCATATCGCCGTGTTCTCGCAGACCTCTCATACCTTCCCCTATATCACTCTGTTTTCGCAGACTTCCCATTGCGTCCCCTATATCGCTGTGTTTTCTCGCACCTCTGATACATTCCCCTGTATCATTGTGGTTTCGCGCACATCCCATAGGTTCCACTATATTGCCCTGTTTTTGCACACCTCTCATGTCTTCCCCTATATCACGGTGTTTTCGCGCACCTCTCATAGCATCCCCTATATCGCTGTGCTTTTGCGCACCTCTCATAACTTCCACTATATCGCCCGGTTTTCGCGCACCACCGATATCTTCCCCAATATTGCTGTGTTTTCCTGCACCTCTCATACCTTCCCTTATCTCGCTGTGTTTTCACGCACCTCTCATAACTTCTCCTATATCACTGTATTTTTGTGCAGCTCTTATACCTTCCCCTATATTGCCGTGTTTTCATGCACATCTCATTGCGTCCCCTATATCGCTGTGTATTCGCGCACCTCCCATAGCATCCCTTATATTGCTGTGCCTTCGCGCACCTCTCATACCTCCCCCTATATCGCCCTGTTTTCGCGCACCTTCCACACCTTCCCCTATATTGCTGTGTTTTTATGCACCTCTCATAATTTCTCCTATATCGCCGTATTTTTGCGCTCCTCTCATGGCTTCTCCAATATCGCCGCGTTTTCATGCACATCTCTTAACGTCCCATATATCGCTGTGTATTCGCGCAACTGCCATAGCATCCCCTATATCACTGTGCCTTCACGCACCTCTCATACCTTCCCCTATGTCGCCCTGTTTTCGTACAACTCCCATACCTTCCCCTATATCGCTGTATTTTCGCACACCTCTCATGGCTTCCCCAATATCGTCGCGTTTTCATGCACATCTCATAACGGCTCCTATATCTCTGTGTAATCACGCACCTCCCATAGCATCCCCTGTATCGCTGTGCCTTCATGCATCTCTCATACCTTCCCCTATATCGCCCTGTTTCCCGTGCACATCCCATGGTTTCGCCTACATCGCTGTGTTTTTGCGCACCTCTCTTACCTTCCCCTATATCGCCGTGTTTTCACGCACCTCTCATTTCTTCACCTGCATCGCTGTGTTTCCGCTCCTCTCACTACTTCCCCTAGTTCGCTCTGTGTTCTCGCACCTCTGATACAGTTCCCTGTATCAATGTGTTTTCGAGCACCTCCCATACCTTCCCCTATATCGCCCTATTTTCGCGCACATCCCATACCTTCCACTATATTGCTCTGTTTTCGCGCACCTCTCATGTCTTCCACTACATCGCTGTGTTTTCTGGCACCTCTTATAATTTCCCCATATCGCCGTGTTCTCGCAGACCTCTCATACCTTCCCCTATATCACTCTGTTTTCCCGCAAGTCCCATAGCGTCCCCTATATCGCTGTGTTTTCTCGCACCTCTGATGCATTCCCCTGTATCTCCGTGTTGTCGCGCACATCCCATAGCTTCCACTATATTGCCCTGTTTTTGCGCACCTCTCATGTCTTCCCCTATTTCACTGTGTTTTCGCGCACCTCCCATAGCATCCCCTATATTGCTGTGCCTTCGAGCACCTCTCATACCTTTCCCTATATCGTCCTGTTTTCGCTCACCTCCCATACATTCTCCCATAATTCTGTGTTTTCGTGCACCTATCATACCTCCCCTTATATCGCTGTGTTTTCACGCACCTCTCATAACTTCTCCTATATTGCTGTATTTTTGTGCAACTCTCATGGCTTCCCCAATATCACCGTGTTTTCATGCACATCTCTTAACGTCCCCTATATCGCTGGGTTTTCACGCACCTCTCATAACTTCCCCTATATCGCCCTGTTTTCATACTCCTCTCATACCTTCCCCTGTATTGCTGTGTTTTCGCGCAGCTCTCATACCTTCCCCTATATCGCTTTCTTTTCGTGCACATCCCATAGCTTCACCTTTATCGCTGTGTTATTGCTCACCTCTCATAGATTCCCCTATATCGCCGTGTTTTTGCTCACCTCTCATAGCTTCCCATATATCGCCATGTTTTCGCGCACCTCTCATGTCTTAACTTAGATCTTCGCTCTTCTTAGGTTTTCGCTCTTCTCATTAATTCTCCTGTATCGCCGTGTTTTCGCGCACCTCTCATAATTTCGCCTATATCGCCGTGTTCTCACACACCTGTCATACCATCCCCTATATCACTGTGTTTTCGCACACGTCCCATAGCTTCCACTACATTGCCCTGTTTTCGCTGACCTCTCATGTCTTCCCCTATATCGCTGTGTTTTCTCACACCTCTGATGCATTCCCCTATAACGCCAAGTTTTCGCGCACCTCTCCTACTTTCCCCTATATTGCCGTTTTCTCGCGCAGCTCGCATACCTTCCCCTATATCACTGTGTTTTCACGCACGTCCCATGGAGTCCCCTATATTGCTGTGTTTTTGCGCAGCTCTCATACCTTCCCCTATATCGCCCTGTTTTCATACACATCTCATAGCTCTCACTATATTGCCCTGTTTTCGTGCACCTCTCATGTCTCCCCTATATCGCTGTGTTTTTGCTTCTCTCATAACTTCCCCTATATCGCTGTGTTTTCTCGCACCTCTGATGCATTCCCCTGTATCGCCGTGTTTTTGCGCACCTCTCATACTTTCCCCTATATCGCCGTGTTTTCACGCATCTCTCAATTCTTCCCCGATATCTCCGTGTTTTCATGCACATCTCATACCGTCCCCTATATCACTGTGCCTTCGCGCACCTCTCATACCTTCCCCTATATCGCTGTGTTTTCGTGCACCTCTCATACCTTCACAACTTCCCCTACATCGCTGTGTTTTCACTCACCTCTCATAACTTCTCATATATCGCCGTGTTTTCGCGGACCTCTCATAATTTCCCCTATATAGCCATGTTCTTGCACACCTCTCGTACCTTCCACTATATCACTGTGTTTTTGCGCACGTCCCATAGCATCCCCTATATCACTGTGTTTTCGCGCATGTCCCATAGCTTCCACAAAATAGCCCTGTTTTCGAGCACCTCTCATGCCTTCCCCTATATCACTGTGTTTTCACGCACCTCCCATACCTTCCTCTATATTGCTGTGTTTCTGTGCACCTCTCATTCCTTCCCCTATATCGCTGTGTTTTCACGCACCTCTCCTAACTTCTCCTATATCGCTGTATTTTTGCGCACCTTTCATACCTTCCCCTATATTGCCGTGTTTTCAATCACATCTCATAACGTCCCCCATATTGCTGTGTATTCGCGCACCTCCCATAGAATCCCATATATCGCTGTGCCTTCGCGCACATCTCATACCTTCCCCTATATCGTCCTGTTTTCGCGCACCTCCCATACCTTCCCTTTTATCGTTGTGTTTTCGTGCACCTCTCATACCTTCCCCTATATTGCTGTGTTTTCACGCATCTCTCATGGCTTCCGCAATATTGCCGTGTATTTATGCACATCTCATACCGTCCCTTATATCACTGTGCTTTCGCGCACCTCCATTAGCTACGCCCACGTCGCTGTGTTTTTGCGCACCTCTCATATCTTCCCCAATATTGCTGTCTTTTTGCACACATCCCATAGCTTCATCTTTATCGCTGTGTTATTGCTCACCTCTCATAGCTTCCCCTATATCACTGTGTTTTCACGCACCTCTCATGTCTTCATCTATATCGCTATGTTTTCGCTCCTGTCATTACTTCCATTATATCGCTGTGTTTTCTCACACCTCTGATACATTCCCCTGTATCGCCGTGTTGTCACGCACCTGTCATAATTTCCCCTACATCGTTGTATTCTCGCACACCTCTCATACCTTCCCCTATATCACTGTGTTTTCGCACACGTCCCATAGCGTCCCCTATATCGCTGTGTTTTCGCGCACCTCTCATACCTTCCCGTATATTGCCCTGTTTTCGCGCAGCTCCCATAACTTCCCCGATATCGCTGTGTTTTCATGCACATCCCATAGATTCACCTTTATCCCTGCGTTATTGCTCACCTCTCATAGGTTCCCCTGTATAGCCGTGTTTTTGCTCACCTCTCATAGCTTCCCCTATATCGCCGTGTTTTCGCGCATCTCTCATGTCTTCACCTAGATCGTTATGTTTTTGCTCGTCTCAATACTTCCCCTATATCGCTGTGTTTTCTAGCACATCTGATACATTTTGCCGTATCGCCGTGTTTTCGCACACCTCTTACAATTTCCCCTAGATCGCCGTGTTCTCGCACACCTCTCATACTTTCCCCTATATCACTGTTTTTTTGCGCATGTCCCATAGCGTCCCCTATATCGCTGTGTTTTCCGCACCACTGATACATTCCGCTGTATCGCCTTGGTTTCGCCAACATCCCATAGGTTCCACTATATTGCCCTGTTTTTGCGCACCTCTCATGTCTTCCGCTATATCACGGTGTTTTCGCGCACCTCTCATAACATCCCCTATATCGCTGTGCCTTTGCGCACCTCTCATAACTTCCCCTATATCGCCCTGTTTTCGCGCACCTCCCATACCTTCCACAATATCGCTGCGTATTCGTGCACATCTCATACCTTCCCTTATCTCGCTGTGTTTTCACGCACCTCTCATAATTTCTCCTATATTGCCGTATTTTTGCGCACCTCTCATGGCTTCCCCAATATCGCCGCGTTTTCATGCACATCTCTTAACGTCCCATATATCGCTGTGTATTAGCGCAACTGCCATAGCATCCCCTATATCGCTGTGCCTTCGTGCACCTCTCATACCTTCACCTATGTCGCCCTGTTTTCGCACACCTCCCATACCGTCCCCTATATCGCTGTATTTTCGCACACCTCTCATGGCTTCCCCAATATCGCCGTGTTTTCATGCACATCCTATTACATCCCCTGTATCGCTGTGTATTCGAGCACCTCCCGTACCTTCCCCTATATCGCTGTGCCTTCGCGCACCTCTCATACCTTCCCTTATATCGCTGTGTATTCGAGCACCTCCCATAGCATCCCCTATATCGCTGTGTATTCGAGCACCTCCCGTAGCATCCCCTATATCGCTGTGCCTTCGCGCACCTTTCATACCTTCTCCTATATCGCATCTGTTTTCGCTCACATTCCATACCTTCCACTATATTGCCCTGTTCTCGTGCACCTCTCATGTCTTCCACTACATCGCTGTGTTTTCTGGCACCTCTGATGCATTCCCCTGTAACACCAAGTTTTCGCGCACCTCTCATACTTTCCCCTATATCGCCGTGTTTACGCGCACCTCTCATACCTCCCCCTATATCGCCATGTTTTTATGCACATCTCATACCGTCTCCTATATCGCTGTGTTTTTGTGCACCTCCCATAGCATCCCCTATATCGCTGTGCCTTCGAGTACCTCTCATACCTTCCCTATATCGCCCTGTTTTCGCGCACCTCCTATACCTTCCCTTATATCACTGCGTTTTCGTGCACCTTTCATACCTTCCCCTATATCGCTGTATTTTCGCACACCTCGCATAACTTCTCCTATATCGCTGTGTTTTTGTGCACCTCTCATAACTTCCCTAATATCACTGCGTTTTCATGCACATCTCATCACGTCCCCTATATCTCTGTGTATTCACGCACCTCCCATAGCATCCCCTATATCGCTGTGCCTTGCGCACCACTCATACCTTTCCCTATATCGCCCTGTTTTCCGTGAACCTCGCATGGCTTCGCCTACATCGCTGTCTTTTTGTGCACCTCATACCTTCCCCTATATCACCGTGTTTTCGCGCACCTCTCATTTCTTCACCTATATCGCTGTGTTTCCGCTCCTCTCATTACTTCCCCAATATCGCTCTGTGTTCTCGCACTTCTGATACTGTTCTCTGTATCAACGTGTTTTCGCGCACCTCTCATAATTTCACCTATATCGCCGTGTTCTCGCACTCCTCTCATATCTTCCCTATATCACTGTGTTTTCGCGCACGTCCAATAGCGTCCCCTATATCGCTCTGTTTTCACGCACCTCTCATGTCTTCCCCTATATCACTGTGTTTTCATGCATCTCCCATACCATCCCCTATATTGCTGAGTTTCGCACACGTCTCATACCTTTCCCTATATCGACCTGTTTTTGAGCACCTCCCATACCTTCCCCTATATCGCTGTGTTTTCACGCACCTCTCATAACTTCCCCTATATTGCCATGTTTTTATGCACATCCTATTACGTCCCCTGTATCGCTGTGTATTCGAGCACCTCCCATAGCATCCCCTATATCGCTGTGCCTTCGCGCACCTCTCATACCTTCCCCTATATCGCAACTGTTTTCGCGCACATTCCATACCTTCCACTATATTGCCCTGTTCTCGCGCACCTCTCATGTCTTCCACTACATCGCTGTGTTTTCCAGCACCTCTGATGCATTCCCCTGTAACACCAAGTTTTCGCGCACCTCTCATACTTTCCCCTATATCGCCGTGTTTACGCGCACCTCTCATACCTCCCCCTATATCGCCATGTTTTTATGCACATCTCATACCGTCTCCTATATCGCTGTGTTTTTGCGCACCTCTCATAGCATCCCCTATATCGCTGTGCCTTCAAGCACCTCTCATACCTTCCCTATATCGCCCTGTTTTCGCGCACCTCCTATACCTTCCCTTATATCAGTGCGTTTTCATGCACCTTTCATACCTTCCCCTATATCGCTGTATCTTCACACACCTCTCATAACTTCTCCTATATCGCTGTGTTTTTGTGCACCTCTCATACCTTCCCTAATATCACTGCGTTTTCATGCACATCTCATCACGTCCCCTATATCACTGTGTATTCACGCACCTCCCATAGCATCCCCTATATCGCTGTGCCTTGCGCACCTCTCATAGCTTCCCCTATATCGCTGTCTTTTCGTGCACATCCCATAGATTCACCTTTATCGCTGTGTTATTGCTCACCTCTCATAGCTTCCCCTATATCGCCGTGTTGTTCTGCACATCTCATAACGTCCTCTATATCGCTGTATATTCGCGCACCTCCCATAGCTTCCCTTATATCGCTGTGCTTTCGCGCACCTCTCATACCTTCCCAAATATCGCCCTGTTTTTGCGCACCTCCCATTCCTTCACCTATATCGCTGTTTACGTGCAGCTATCATGCATTCCCGTATACCGCTGTGTTTTTGCACACCTCTCATACCTTCCCCAATATCACCGTGTTTTCATGCACATCTCATAACGTCCCCAATGTCGCTGGGTTTTCATGCACCTCTCATAACCTCCCCTCTATCGCCCTGTTTTCGCGCTCCTCTCATACCTTCCCCTATATCACTGTGTTTTCACGCAGCTCTCATACCTTCCCCTATATCGCTGTGTTTTCGCACACCTCTCATGGCTTCCCGACTATCGCCGTGTTTTCATGCACATCTCATAACGTCTCCTATATCTCTGTGTATTCACGCACCTCCCATAGCATCCCCTATATCGCTGTGCCTTCGCGCACCGCTCATACCTTCCCCTATATCGCCCTGTTTCCCGCGCATCTCTCATGGCTTCGCATACATCGCTGTGTTTTTGCGCACCTCTCATATCTTCCCTTATATCGCCCTGTTTTCGCGCACATCCCATAACTTCAAATTTATCGCTGTGTTATTGCTTACCTCTCATAGCTTCCCCTATATTGCCGTGTTTTCGTGCACTTCTCATGTCTTCACCTGTATCGCTGTGTTTCCGCTCCTCTCATTACTTCCCCTATATCGCTCTGTGTTCTCGCACTTCTGATACTGTTCCCTGTATCAACGTGTTCTCGCATACCTCTCATATCTTCCCCTATATCGTTGTGTTTTCGTGCACCTCCCATACCATCCCCTATATTGCTGTGCCTTCGCACACCTCTCATACCTTTCCCTATATCACCCTGTTTTCGAGCACCTCCCATAACTTCCCTTATATCGCTGTGTTTTCACACACCTCTCATACCTTCTCCTGCATTGCTGTATTTTTGTGTACCTCTCATAACTTCCCCTATATTGCCGTGTTTTTATGCACATCTCATAACGTCCCCAATGTCGCTGTGTATTCGCGCACCTCCCATTGCATCCCCTATATCACTGTGCCTTCGCGCACCTCTCAAACCTTCCCCAATATCGCACAGTTTTCGCGCACCTCCGATTCCTTCCCCTATATCGCTGTGTTTTCGTGCACCTTTCATACCTTCCCCTATATCGCTGTGTTTTCACACTCCTCTCATAACCTCTTCTATATCACTGAGTTTTTGTGCACCTCTCATACCTTCCCTAATATCGCTGAGTTTTCATGCACATCTCATCACGTCCCCTATATCGCTGTGTATTCACGCACCTCCCATAGCATCCCCTATATCGCTGTGCTTTGCGCACCTCTCATAGCTTCCCCTATATCGCTGTCTTTTTGCGCACATCCCATAGATTCAGCTTTATCGCTGTGTTATTGCTCACCTCTCATAGCTTCCCCTGTATCGCCGTGTTTTTGCTCACCTCTCATGTCTTCACCTAGATCGCTATGTTTTCGCTCCTCTCAATACTTCCCCTATATCGCTGTGTTTTCTCGCACAATTGATACATTCTCCCGTATCACTGTTTTCGCACACCTCTCATTATTCCCCCTATATCGCCGTGTTCTCGCGCACCTCTCATACTTTCCCCTATAGCGCCCTGTTTTCGCGCACATCCCATACCTTCCACTATATTGCCCTGTTTTCGCGCACCTCTCATGTCTTCCACTACATCGCTGTGTTTTCTGGCACCTCTGATGCTTTCCCCTGTAACGCCAAGTTTTCGCGCACCTCTCATACCTCCCCCTATATCGCCATGTTTTTATGCACATCTCATACCGTCTTCTATATCGCTGTGTTTTCGCGCACTCCCATAGCATCCCCTATATCGCTGTGCCTTCGTGCACCTCTCATACCTTCCCCTATATCGCCCTGTTTTTGCGCACCTCCTATACCTTCCCTTATATCGCTGCGTTTTCGTGCACCTCTCATACCTTCCCCTATATGGCTGTGTTTTCATGCACATCTCATAACGTCCCCTATATCGCTGTGTATTCGTGCACCTCCCATTCCTTCCCGAATATATCTCTGTGCTTTCGTGTACCTTTCATATCTTCCCCTATATCGCTGTGTTTTCGCACACCTCTCATAACTTCTCCGATATCGCTGTGTTTTTGTGCACCTCTGATACCTTCCCTAATATCGCTGCGTTTTCATGCACATCTCATCACGTCCTCTATATCGCTGTGCATTCACGCACCTCCCATAGCATCCCCTATATCGCTGTGCCTTGCGCACCTCTCATAGCTTCCCCTATATCGATGTCTTTTCGCGCACAACCCATAGATTCACCTTTATCGCTGTGTTATTGCTCACCTCTCATAGCTTCCCCTGTATCGCCGTGTTTTTGCTCACCTCTCAGAGCTTCCCCTGTATCACCGTGTTTTTGCACACCGCTCATGTCTTCACCTAGATCGCTATGTTTTCGCTCCTCTCAATATTTCCCCTATATCGCTGTGTTTTCTCCCACATCTGATACATTCTCCCATATTGCCGTGTTTTCACACACCTCTCATAATTTCCCTTATATCGCCGTGTTCTCGCACACCTCCCATAGCATCCCCTATAATGCTGTGCCTTCGTGCACCTCTGATACCTTCCCCTATATTGCTGTGTTTTCACGCACCTCTCTTAACTTCTCCTATATCGCTGTGATTTTGCGCACCTCTCATACCATCCCCAATATCACCGTGTTTTCATGTACATCTCATAACGTCCTCAATGTCGCTGGGTTTTCACGCACCTCTCATAATTTCCCCTATATCGCCCTGTTTTCGCGCTCCTCTCATACCTTCCCCTATATCACTGTGTTTTCACGCAGCTCTCATACCTTCCCCTATATCGCTGT
Source organism: Mobula birostris (assembly GCF_030028105.1). NCBI lineage: Eukaryota > Metazoa > Chordata > Chondrichthyes > Myliobatiformes > Myliobatidae > Mobula > Mobula birostris. The sequence goes on from NW_027276131.1 coordinate 600,823, forward strand.
GTTTTCGCAAACCTCTCATGGCTTCCCGACTATTGCTGTGTATTCATGCACATCTCCTGCCTTCCCCTATACCGCTATGCTTTCGCTCACCTCCCATAGCTTCGCCTACATCGCTGTTTTCGCGCACCTCTCATACCTTCCCCTATATCGATGCATTTTTGCGCACATCTCATACCTTCCCCTATATTGATGTGTTTTCATGCACATCTCATAACGTCCCCTATATCGCTGGGTATTTGCGCAACTCCCATACCCTCCCCTATATTACTGTGCCTTCGCGCACCTCTCATGCATTCCCGTATATCGCCCTGTTTTCGCGCACCTCTCATACCTTCCCCTATATCGATGTATTTTTGCGCACATCTCATATCATCCCCAATGGCGCTGGGTTTTCACACACTTCTCATAACTTCCCTCATATAGCCCTGTTTTCGCGCTCCTCTCATACCTTCACCTATATCACTATGTTTTCACGCAGCTCTCATACCTTCCCCTATATCGATGTATTTTCGCGCACATCTCATGCCTTCTCCAAATCGCTATGCTTTCGCGCACCTCCCATAGATTCGCCTACATCGCTGTTTTCGCGCACATCCCTTAGATTCACCTTGCTCGCTGTGTTATTGCTCACCTCTCATAGCTTACCCTATATCGCCGTGTTTTCGCGCACCTCGCACGTCTTCACCTATACCGCTATGTTTTCGCTCCTATCATTACTTCCCCTATATCACTGTGTTTTCTCACACCTCTGATACATTCTCCTGTATTGCTGTGCCTTCGCGCACCTCTCATAAATTCCCCTTTATCGCCCTGTTTTCACGCACCTCCCATACCTTCCCCAATATTGCTGTGTTTTCGTGAACCTCTCATACCTTCCCTTATATCGGTATGTTTTCACGCACCTCTCATAATTTCTCCTATATCGCTGTATTTTTGCACAGTTCTTATACCTTCCCCTATATTGCCGTGTTTTCATGCGCATCTCTAACGTCCCCTATATCACTGTGTATTCGCGCACCTCCCGTAGCATCCCTTATATTGCTGTGCCTTCGCGCAGATCTCATAACTTTCCCTACGTCGCCCTGTTTTCGCACACCTCCCATACCGTCCCCTATATCGCTGTATTTTCGCACAGCTCTCATGGTTTCCCCAATATCGCCGTGTTTTCATGCACATCTCTTAACGTCCCCTATATCGCTGTGTATTCGCGCACCTCCCATAGCATCCCTTATATTGCTGTGCCTTCGCGCACCTCTCATACCTTCCCCTATATCGCCCTGTTTTCGCGCACCTCCGATTCCTTCCCCTATATCGCTGTGTTTTCGTGCACCTGTAATACCTTCCCCTATATCTCTGTGTTTTCATATACTTCTCATAACTTCTCCTATATCGCTGTGTTTTCGTTTACCTTTCATACCTTCCCTTATATCGCTGTGTTTTCACACACCTCTCATAACTTCTCCTTTATCACTGTGTTTTTGTGCACCTCTCATACCTTCCCTAATATCGCTGCTTTTTCATGCACATCTCATCACGTCCCCTATATCGCTGTGTATTCGCGCTCCTCCCATAGCATCCCCTATATCGCTGTGCCTTGCGCACCTCTCATACCTTCCCCTATATCGCTGTCATTTCGCGCACATCCCATAGATTCACCTCTATCGCTGTGTTATTGCTCACCTCTCATAGCTTCCCCTGTATTGCCGTGTTTTTGCTCACGTCTCATGTCTTCACCTCGATCGCTATGTTTTCGCTCCTCTCAATACTTCCCCTATATCGCTGTGTTTCCTCGCACAATTGATACGTTCTCCCGTATCGCCGTGTTTGTGCACAGCTCTCATACCTTCCCCTATATCACTGTGTTTTTGCGCACGTCCCATAGTGTCCCCTATATTGCTGTGTTTTCGCGCACCTCTCATATCTTCCCCTATATCGCCCTGTTTTCGCGCACATCCCATACCTTCCACTATATTGCCCTGTTTTCGCGCACCCCTCATGTCTTCCACTACATCGCTGTGTCTTCTGGCACCTCTGATGCATTCCCCTGTAACGCCAAGTTTTCGCGCACCTCTCATACATTCCCCTATATCGCCGTGTTTACGCGCACCTCTCATACCTCCCCCTATATCCCCATGTTTTTATGCACATCTCATACCGTCTCCTATATCGCTGTGTTTTTGCACACCTCCCATAGCATCCCCTATATCGCTGTGCCTTCGTGCACCTCTCATACCTTCCCTTATATCGCCCAGTTTTCGCGCACCTCCTATACCTTCCCTTATATCGCTGCGTTTTCGTGCACCTCTCATACCTTCCCCTATATTGACCTGTTTTCGAGCACCTCCTATACCTTCCCTTATATCACTGCGTTTTCGTGCACCTCTCATAGCTTCCCCTATATGGTTGTGTTTTCATGCACATCTCATAACGTCCCCTATATCGCTGTGTATTCGTGCACCTCCCATTCCTTCCCGTATATATCTCTGTGTTTTCGTGCACCTTTCATACATTGCCCTATATCGCTGTGTTTTTGCATACCTCTCATAACTTCTCCTATATCACTGTGTTTTTGTGCACCTCTCATACCTTCCCTAATATCGCTGCGTTTTCATGCACATCTCATCACGTCCCCTATATCGCTGTGTATTCACGCACCTCCCATAGCATCCCCTATATCGCTGTTCCTTGCGCACCTCTCATAGCTTCCCCTATATCACTGTCTTTTCGCTCACATCCCATAGATTCACCTTTATCGCTGTGTTATTGCTCACCTCTCATAGCTTCACCTATATCGCCGTGTTTTCGCGCACCTCTCATGTCTTCAACTAGATCGCTATGTTTTCGCTACTCTTAATACTTCCCCTATATCGCTGTGCTTTATCGCACATCTGATACATTCTCCCGTATCGCTGTGTTTTCGCACACCTCACTTAATTTCCCCTATATCGCCGTGTTCTCGCACACCTCTCCTTTACCTTACCCTATATCGCCCTGTTTTCGTGCACATCGCATAGCTTCCACTACATTGCCCTGTTTTCGCGCACCTCTCATGTATTCCACTACATCGCTCTGTTTTCTGGCAGCTCTGATGCATTCCCCTGTAACGCCAAGTTTCCGCGCACCTCTCATACTTTCCCCTATCTCGACGTGTTCTCGCACATCTCTCATACCTTCCCCTATATCACTGTGTTTTCGCGCACGTCCCATAGCGTCCTCTATATCGCTGTGCTTTCACGCACCTCTCATACCTTCCCCTACATCGCCCTGTTTTAGCGCACATCCCATAGCTTCCACTATATAGCCGTGTTTTTGCGCAGCTCTCATGTCTTCCCCTGCATCGCTGTGTTTTCTCGCACCTCTGATACATTCCCCTGTAACGCCAAGTTTTCGCGCACCTCTCATACTTTCCCCTATATCGCCGTGTTTTCGCGCACCTCTCATAGCATCCCCTATATCGCCGTGCCTTCGTGTACCTCTCATACCTTCCCCTATATCGCCGTGTTTTCATGCACATCTCATAACGTCCCCTATATTGCTGGGTTTTCACGCACCTCTCATAACTTCCCCTGTATCGCCGTGTTTTTGCTCACCTCTCATAACATCCCCTATATCGCTGTGTTGTTATGCGCATCTCATAACGTCCCCTATATCGCTGCGTATTCGCGCACCTCCCATAGCATCCCCTATATCGCCCTGTTTTCGCGCACCTCCCATTCCTTCACCTATATCGCTGTTTTCGTGCACCTCTCATACATTCCCCTATATTGCTGTGTTTTCACACACCTCATAACTTCTCCTATATCGCTGTGTTTTTGTGCACCTCACATACCTTCCCTAATATCGCTGCGTTTTCATGCACATCTCATCATGTCCCCTATATCAATGTATATTCACGCACCTCCCATAGCATCCCCTATATCGCTGTGCCTTCGTGCCCCTCTCATACCTTCCTCTATATCGCCCTGTTTTCGCGCACCTCCTATACCTTCCCTTATATCGCTGCGTGTTCGTGCACCTCTCATACCTTCCCCTATATTGCCCTGTTTTCGCGCACCTCCTATACCTTCCCTTAGATCGCTGCGTTTTCGTGTACCATTCATACCTCCCCCTATATCGTTGTGTTTTCACGCACCTCTCATAACTTCTCCTATATTTCTGTATTTTTGTGCACCTCTCATAACTTCCACTATATCGCCGTGATTTTGTGCAGATCTCATAACATCCCCTATATCGCTGTGTATACGTGCACCTCCCATACCTTCCCCTATATCGCTGTGTTTTCGCACACCTCTCATAACTTCTCAAATATCGCTGTGTTTTTGTGCACCTCTCATACCTTCCCTAATACCGTTGCGTTTTCATGCACATCTCATCACGTCCCCTATATCGCTGTGTATTCACGCACATCCCATAGTATCCCCTATATCGCTGTGCCTTGCGCACCTCTCATAGCTTCCCCTATATCACTGTATTTTCGCGCACATCCCATAGATTCACCTTTATCGCTGTGTAATTGCTCACCTGTCATAGCTTCCCCTATATCGCCATGTTTTTACTCACCTCTCATAGCTTCCCCCATATCTCCGTGTCTTTGCGCACCTCTCATGTCTTCACCTAGATCGCTATGTTTTCGCTCCTCTCAATACTTCCCCTATATCGCTGTGTTTTCGCGCACCTCTCATGTCTTCACCTAGATCGCTATGTTTTCGCTCCTCTCAATACTTCCCCTATAGCGCTCTGTTTTCTCGCACATTTGATACATTCTCCGGTATCACCGTGTTTTCGCACACCTCTCATACCTTCCCCTATATCTTTGTGTTTTTGCGCACGTCCCATTGCGTCCCCTATATCGCTGTGTTTTTTGTGCACCTCTCATACCTTCCCCTATATCGTCCTGTTTTCGTGCACATCCCATAGCTTCCACTATATTGCCCTGTTTTCGCGCACCTCTCATGTATTCCACTACATCGCTGTGTTTTCTGGCACCTCTGCTGCATTCCCCTGTAACGCCAAGTTTTCGCGCACCTCTCATACTTTCCCCTATATCGCCATGTTTTCGCGCACCTCTCATACCTCCCCCTATATCGCCATGTTTTTATGCACATCTCATACCATCCCCTATATTACTGTGTTTTTGCGCACCTCCCATAGCATCCCCTATATCGCTGTGCCTTCGTGCACCTCTCATACCTTCCCCTATATCGCCCAGTTTTCATGCACCTCCTATACCTTCCCTTGTATCGCTGCGTTTTCGTGCACCTCTCATACCTTCCCCTATTTCGCTGTGTTTTCATGCACCTCTCATACCTTCCCCTATATTGCCGTGTTTTCATGCACCTCTCATACCTTCCCCTATATGGCCGTGTTTTCATGCACCTCTCATACTTTCCCCTATTTCGCTGTGTTTTCATGCACATCTCATAACGTCCCCTATTTAGCTTTGTTTTCGTGCACCTCCCATAATATTCCCTATATCGCTGTGCCTTCACGCACCTCTCATACCTTCCCCTATATCGCTGTGTTTTCGCACACCTCTCATCGTTTCTCGTCTATTGCCGTGTATTCATGCACATCTCGTACCGTCCCGTATATCGCTGTGTCTTTGTGCACCTCTCATACCATCACTAATATCGTTGCATTTTCCTGCACATCTCATCACATCCCCTATATTGCTGTGCATTCACGCACCTCCCATAGTATCCCCTATATCGCTGTGCATGCACGCACCTTCCATAGTATCCCCTATATCGCTGTGCCTTTACACACCTCTCATACCTTCCCCTATATCGCCCTGTTTTCGTGCATCTCCCATTCCTTCCCCTATATCGCTGTGCTTTCGTGAACCTTTCATACCTTCCCCTATATCGCTGTGTTTTCACACACCTCTCATAACTTCTCCTATATCGCTGTGTTTTGTGCACCTCTCATACCTTCCCTAATATCGTTGCGTTTTCATGCACATCTCATCACGTCCCCTATATCGCTGTGTATTCACGCACCTCCCATAGCATCCCCTATATCGCTGTGCATTGCGCACCTCTCATACCTTCCCCTATATCGCTGTCTTTTCGCGCTCATCCCATAGATTCACCTTTATCGCTGTGTTATTGCTCACCTCTCATAGCTTCCCCTGTATTGCCGTGTTTTTCCTCACCTCTCATAGCTTCCCCTATATTGCCGTGTTTTCGTGCACCTCTCATGTCTTCACCGAGATCGCTATGTTTTCGCTCCTCTCATTACTTCCCCTATATCGCTATGTTTACTCGCACATCTGATACATTCTCTCGTATCGCCGTGTTTTCGCGCACCTCTCATAATTTCCCCTATCTCGCCGTGCTCTCGCACATCTCTCATACCTTCCCCTATATCGCCATGTTTTTATGCACATCTCATACCATCCCCTATATTACTGTGTTTTCGTGCACCTCCCATAGCATCCCCTATATCGCTGTGCATTCGTGCACCTCTCATACCTTCCCCTATATCGCTCAGTTTTCATGCACCTCCTATACCTTCCCTTGTATCGCTGCGTTTTCGTGCACCTCTCATACCTTCCCCTATTTCGCTGTGTTTTCATGCACCTCTCATACCTTCCCCTATATCGCCGTGTTTTCATGCACCTCTCATACCTTCCCCTATATGGCCATGTTTTCATGCACCTCTCATACTTTCCCCTATTTCGCTGTGTTTTCATGCACATCTCATAACGTCCCCTATTTAGCTTTGTTTTCGTGCACCTCCCATAACATTCCCTATATCGCTGTGCCTTCACACACCTCTCATACCTTCCCCTATATCGCTATGTTTACTCGCACATCTGATACATTCTCCCGTATCGCCGTGTTTTCGCGCACCTCTCATAATCTCCCCTATCTCGCCGTGCTCTCGCACATCTCTCATACCTTCCCCTATATCACTGTGTTTTCGCGCACGCTGCATAGCGACCCCTATATCGCTGTGCTTTCGCGCACCTCTCATACCTTCCCCTACATCGCCCTGTTTTTGCGCACATCCCATAGCTTCCACTATATTGCCCTGTTTTTGCACACCTCTCATGTCTTCCCCTACATCGCTGTGTTTTCTCGCACCTCTGATGCATTCGCCTGTAATGCTAAGTTTTCGCGCACCTCTCATACTTTCCCCTATATCGCCGTGTTTTCGCGCACCTCTCATATCTTCCCATTTATCGCCATGTTTTCATACGCATCTCATACCGTCCCCTATATCACTGTGTTTTCGCGCACCTCCCATAGCATCCACTATATCGCTGTGCCTTCGTGCACTTCTCATACCTTCCCCTATATCGCCGTGTTTTCATGCACATCTCATAATGTCCCCTATATTGCTGGGTATTCACGCACCTCTCATAACTTCCCCTATATCTCCTTGTTTTTGCGCACCTCTCTTAACTTCCCCTATATCGCTGTGTTTTCGCACACCCTCATGGATTCTCGACTATCGCCGTGTATTCATGCACATCTCATACCGTCCCCTATATCGCTGTGTTTTCGCACACCTCTCATACCTTCCCCTATATCGATGTCTTTTCGCACACATCCCATAGATTCACCTTTATCGCTGTGTTATTGCTCACCTCTCATAGCTTCCCCTGTATCGCCGGGTTTTAGCTCACCTCTCATAGCTTCCACTATATTGCCCTGTTTTCGCGCACCTCTCATGTCTTCCCCTATATCACTGTGTTTTTGCGCACCTTCCATAGCATCCCCTATATTGCTGTGCCTTCGCATACCTCTCATAACTTCATCTATATCACCCTGTTTTCGAGTACCTTCCATACCTTCCCCTATATCGCTGTGCCTTGCGCACCTTTCATACCTTCCCCTATATCGCTGTCTTTTCGCGCACATCCCATAGATTCACCTTTATCACTGTGTTATTGCTCACCTCTCTAGCTTCCCCTACATCGCCGTGTTTTTGCGCAGCTCTCATAACGTCCCCTATATCGCTGTATTGTTAAGCACATATCATAACGTCCCCTATATCGCTGTGTATTCGAGCACCTCCCATGGCTTCGGCTACATCGCTGTGTTTTTGCGCACCTTTCATACCTTCCCCTATATCGCTGTGTTTTCGCACACCTCTCATAACTTCTCCTATATCACTGTGTTTTTGTACACCTCTCATACCTTCCCCTATATCGCCGTGTTTTCATGCACATCTCATAACGTCCCCTATACTGCTGGGTTTTCACGCACCTCTCATAACTTCCCCTATATCGCACTGTTTTCGCACTCCTCTCATACATTCACCGATATCACTGTGTTTTCACGCACCTCTCATAACTTCCCCTATATCGCTGTGTTTTCGCACACCTCTCATGGTTTCCCGTCTATTGCCGTGTATTCATGCACATCTCGTACCGTCCCGTATATCGCTGTGCTTTCGCGCACCTCTCATACCTTCCCCTATATCGCTGTGTCTTTGTGCGCCTCTCATACCATCACTAATATCGTTGCATTTTCCTGCACATCTCATCACATCCCCTATATTGCTGTGCATTCACGCACCTCCCATAGTATCCCCTATATCACTGTGCATTCACGCACCTTCCATAGTATCCCCTATATCGCTGTGCCTTTACGCACCTCTCATACCTTCCCCTATATCGCCCTGTTTTCGTGCATCTCCCATTCCTTCCCCTATATCGCTGTGCTTTCGTGAACCTTTCATACCTTCCCCTATATCGCTGTGTTTTCACACACCTCTCATAACTTCTCCTATATCGCTGTGTTTTTGTGCACCTCTCATACCTTCCCTAATATCGTTGCGTTTTCATGCACATCTCATCACGTCCCCTATATCGCTGTGTATTCACGCACCTCCCATAGCATCCCCTATATCGCTGTGCATTGCGCACCTCTCATACCTTCCCCTATATCGCTGTATTTTCGCGCACATCCCATAGATTCACCTTTATCGCTGTGTTATTGCTCACCTCTCATAGCTTCCCCTGTATCGCCGTGTTTTTCCTCACCTTTCATAGCTTCCCCTATATTGCCGTGTTTTCGTGCACCTCTCATGTCTTCACCGAGATCGCTATGTTTTCGCTCCTCTCATTACTTCCCCTACATCGCTATGCTTACTCGCACATCTGATACATTCTCCCGTATCGCCGTGTTTTCGCGCACCTCTCATAATTTCCCCTATCTCGCCGTGTTCTCGCACATCTCTCATACCTTCCCCTATATCACTGTGTTTTCGCGCACGCTGCATAGCGACCCCTATATCGTTGTGCTTTCGCGCACCTCTCATACCTTCCCCTACATCGCCCTGTTTTTGCGCACATCCCATAGCTTCCACTATATTGCCCTGTTTTTGCACACCTCTCATGTCTTCCCCTACATCGCTGTGTTTTCTCGCACCTCTGATGCATTCGCCTGTAATGCCAAGTTTTCGCGCACCTCTCATACTTTCCCCTATATCGCCGTGTTTTCGCGCACCTCTCATAGCTTCCCATATATCGCCATGTTTTCATACGCATCTCATACCGTCCCCTATATCACTGTGTTTTCGCGCACCTCCCATAGCATCCACTATATCGCTGTGCCTTCGTGCACTTCTCATACCTTCCCCTATATCGCCGTGTTTTCATGCACATCTCATAATGTCCCCTATATTGCTGGGTATTCACGCACCTCTCATAACTTCCCCTATATCTCCTTGTTTTTGCGCACCTCTCATAACTTCCCCTATATCGCTGTGTTTTCGCACACCCCTCATGGATTCTTGACTATCGCCGTGTATTCATGCACATCTCATACCGTCCCCTATATCGCTGTGTTTTCACACACCTCTCATACCTTCCCCTATATCGATGTCTTTTCGCACACATCCCATAGATTCACCTTTATCGCTGTGTTATTGCTCACCTCTCATAGCTTCCCCTGTATCGCCAGGTTTTAGCTCACCTCTCATAGCTTCCACTATATTGCCCTGTTTTCGCGCACCTCTCATGTCTTCCCCTATATCACTGTGTTTTTGCGCACCTTCCATAGCATCCCCTATATTGCTGTGCCTTCGCATACCTCTCATAACTTCATCTATATCACCCTGTTTTCGAGTACCTTCCATACATTCCCCTATATCGCTGTGCCTTGCGCACCTTTCATACCTTCCCCTATATCGCTCTCTTTTTGCGCACGTCCCATACATTCACCTTTATCACTATGTTATTGCTCACCTCTCCAGCTTCCCCTACATCGCCGTGTTTTTGCGCACCTCTCATAACTTCCCCTATATCACTGTATTGTTATGCACATCTCATAACGTCCCCTATATCGCTGTGTATTCGCGCACCTCCCATAGCATCCCCTATATCGCTGTACCATCGCGCACCTCTCATACCTTCCCCTATATCGCCCTGTTTTCACACACCTCCTATTCCTTCACCATATATCGCCCTGTTTTTGCGCAACTCGCATTCCTTCACCTATATCGCTGTTTTCGTGCACCTCTCATACCTTCCCCTATATCGCCCTGTTTCCCGCACACCTCCCATGGTTTCGCCTACATCGCTGTGTTTTTGCGCACCTCTCATACCTTCCCTAATATCGCTGCATTTTCATGCACATCTCATCATGTCCCCTATATCGCTGTGTATTCACGCACCTCCCATAGCATCCCCTATATCGCTGTGCCTTGCGCACCTCTCATACCTTCCCCTATATCGCTGTCTTTTCGCGCACATCCCATAGATTCAACTTTATCGCTGTGTTTTTGCTCACATCTCATAGCTTCCCCTGTATCGTCGTCTTCTTGCTCACCTCTCATAGCTTCCCCTATATCGCTGTGTTTTGGCGCACCCCTCCTGTCTTCCCCTATATCACTGTGTTTTCGCGCACCTTCCATAGCATCTCCTATATTGCTGTGCCTTCGCATACCTCCATTAACCTCATCTATATCACCCTGTTTTCGAGCACCTTCCATACCTTCCCCTATATCGCTGTGTTTTCGTGCACCTCTCATACTTCCCCCTATATCGCTGTGCCTTGCGCACCTCTCATACCTTCCCCTATATTGCTGTCTTTTCGCGCACATCCCATAGAGTCACCTTTATCGCTGTGTTATTGCTCACCTCTCATAGCTTCCCCTGTATCGCCGTGTTTTTTAGCACCTCTCATTACTTCCCTATATCGCCGTGTTGTTATGCACATCTCATAACGTCCCCTATATCGCTGTGTATTCGCGCACCTCCCATAGCATCCCCTATATCGCTGTGTCTTCGCGCACCTCTCATACCTTCCCCTATACGCCCTGTGTTCACGCATCTCCCATTCCTTCACCTATATCGCCCTGTTTTCGCGCACCTCCTATACCTTCCCTTATATCGCTGCGTTTTCGTGTACCTCTCATACCTCCCCCAATATCGTTGTGTTTTCACGCACCTCTCATAACTTCTCCTATATTGCTGTATTTTTGCGCACCTCTCATAACTTCCCCTTTATCGCCGTGTTTTTATTCACATCTCATAACGTCCCCTATATCGCTGTGAATTTGTGCACCTCCCATTCCTTCCCCTATATCGCTGTGTTTTCGTGCTCCTCTCATACCTTCCCTAATATCGCTGCATTTTCATGCACATCTCATCACGTCCCCTATGTCGCTGTGTATTCACGCACCTCCCATATCATCCCCTATATCGCTGTGCCTTGCTCACCTCTCATAGCTTCCCCTGCATTGCCGTGTTTTTGCTCACCTCTCATAGCTTCCCCTATATCACCCTGTTTTCGCGCACCTCTCCTGTCTTCCCCTATATCACTGTGTTTTCGCGCACCTTCCATAGCATGCACTATATTGCTGTGCCTTCGCATACCTCCATTAACTTCATCTATATCACCCTGTTTTCGAGCACCTTACATACCTTCCCCTATATCGCTGTGTTTTTGTGCACCTCTCATACCTCCCACTATATCGCTGTGCCTTGCACACCTCTCATACCTTCCCCTATATCACCCTGTTTTCGCGCACCTCCCTTTCCTTCACCTATATCGCTGTTTTCGTGCACCTCTCATACCTTCCCCTATATCGCTGTGTTTTCACACACCTCTCACACCTCTCATAACTTCTCCTATATCACTGTGTTTTTTTTGCACCTCTCATACCTTCCTCTATATTGCTGTGTTTTCACGCACCTCTCTTAACTTCTCCTATATCGCTGTGTTTTTGCTCACCTCTCATAGCTTCCCCTGTATCGCCGTCTTTTTGCTCACCTCTCATGGCTTCCCCAATATCGCCGTGTATTCATGCACATCTCATACTGTCCCCTATATCGCTGTGTTTTCGCGCACCTCCCGTAGCTTCGCCTACATTGCTGTTTTCGCGCACATCCCATAGCTTCACCTTGATCGCTGTGTTATTGCTCACCTCTCATAGCTTACCCTATATCATCGTGTTTTCACGCACCTCGCATGTCTTCACCTATATCGCTATGTTTTCGCTCCTATCATTACTTCCCCTATATCGCTGTGTATTCTCGCACCTCTGATAAATTCTCCTGTATTGCCATGTTTTCGCACACCTCTTACAATTTCCCCTATATCGCTGTGTTCAGGCACACCTCTCATACCTTCCCCTATATCACTGTTTTTTTGCGCATGTCCCATAGCTTCCCCTATATCACTGTGTTTTCGCGCACCTCTCATAACTTCCCCAATATCGCCCTGTTATCAGGCACATCGCCGAGCTTCCACTATATTGCCCAGTTTTTGCGCACCTCTCATGCCTTCCCCTATATCACTGTGTTTTCGCACACCTCCCATAACATACCCTATATTGCTGTGCCTTCGCACACCTCTCATACCTTCATCTATATCGCCTTATTTGCGAGCACCTCCCATACCTTCCCCTTATCGCTGTGTTTTCGTGTACCTCTCATACCTTCCCCTATATCACTATGTATTCGCGCACGTCCCTTAGCGTACCCTATATCGCTGTGTATTTGCGCACCTCTCATACCTTCCCCTATATCGCCGTTTTCGCGCACAACCCATACCTTCCACTATATTGATCTGTTTTCGCGCACTTCTCATGTCTTCCACTACATCGCTGTGTTTTCTCGCACCTCTGATGCATTCCCATGTAACGCCAAGTTTTCGCGCACCTCTCATACTTTCCCCTATATCGCCGTGTTTACGCGCACCTCTCATACCTCCCTGCATATCGGCATGTTTTTATGCACATCTCATACCGTCTCCTATATCGCTGTGTTTTCGTGCACCTCCCTTAGCATCCCCTATATCGCTGTGCCTTCGTGCACCTCTCATTCCTTCCCCTATATTGCCCTGTTTTCGTGCACCTCCTATACATTCCCTTATATCGCTGCGTTTTCGTGCACCTCTCATACCTTCCCCTATATTGCCATTTTCGCTCACCTCCTATAACTTCCCTTATATCACTGTGTTTTCATGCACCTCTCATACCTTCCACTATATCGCTGTGTTTTCATGCACATCTCATAACGTCCCCTATTTCGCTGTGTATTCGTGCACCTCCCATAACATCCCCAATTTCTCTGTGCCTTCGCGCACCTCTCATACCTTCCCCTATATCGCCGTGTTTTCATGCACATCTCATAACATCCCCTATATCGCTGGGTTTTTACGCACCTCTCATAATTTCCCCTATATCGCCCTGATTTCGAGCACCTCCCATACCTTCCCCTATATCGCTATGTTTTCGTTTACCTCTCATACCTCCCCCTATGTCGCTGTGTTTTCACGCACCTCTCATAACTTCTCATATATTGCTGTATTTTTGCGCACCTCTCATAACTACCCCTATATTGCCGGTTTTTTATGTACATCTCATAACGTCCCCTATTTCGCTGTGTATTCGTGCACCTCCCGTAACATCCCCCATATCGCTGTGCCGTCGTGCACCTCTCATACCTTCCCCTATATCGCCCTGTTTTCGCCCACCTCCTATAACTTCCCTTATATCGCTGTGTTTTCGTGCACCTCTCATACATCCCCTTCTATCATTGTGTTTTCACGCACCTTTCATAACTTCTCCTATATTGCTGTATTTTTGCGCAGCTCTCATAACTTCCCCTATATCGCCGTGTTTTTATGCACATCTCATAACGTCCCCTATATCACTGGATTTTCACGCACCTCTCATAACTTCCCCTATATCATCCTGCTTTCGAGCACCTCCCATACCTTCCCCTATATTGCTGTGTTTTCACGCACCTCTAATAACTTCTCCCATATTGCTGTATTATTGTGCACCTCTCATAACTTCCCCTATATCGCCATGTTTTCGTGCACCTCTCATACCTTCCCTATATCGCTGTGTTTTCACACACCTCTCATAACTTCCCCTATATCGATGAGTTTTTGTGCACCTCTCATAACTTCCCTAATATCGCTGCGTTTTCATGCACATCTCATCACGTCCCCTATAGCGCTGTGTATTCACGCACCTCCCATAGCATCCCCTGTATCGCTGTGCCTTGCGCACCTCTCATAGCTTCCCCTATATCGCTGTCTTTTCACGCACATCCCATAGATTCACTTTTATCGCTGTGTTATTGCTCACCTCTCATAGCTTCCCCTGTATCGCCGTGTTTTTGCTCACCTCTCATAGCTTCCTCCATATCTCCGTGTCTTTGCGCATCTCTCATGTCTTCACTTGATCGCTATGTTTTCGCTCCTCTAAATACTTCCCCTATATCGCTGTGTTTTCTCGCACATCTGATACATTCTCCCATATCGCCGTGTTTTCGCACACCTCTCATAATTTCCCCTATATCGCTGTGTTCTCGCACACCTCTCATACCTTCCCCTATATCACTGTGTATTCGCGAACGTCTCATTGCGTCCCCTATATCGCCGTGTTTTCACGCACCTCTCATGTCTTCACCGAGATCGCTATGTTTTTGCTCCTCTCATTACTTCCCCTATATCGCTGTGTTTTCTCGCACGTCTGATATATTATCCCGTATCGCCGTGTTTTCGCACATCCCTCATACCTTCCCCTATATCACTGTGTTTTTGCGCAAGTCCCATAGAGTCCCCTATATCGCTGTGCTTTCGCGCACCTCTCTTACCTTCCCCTACATCACCCTGTTTTTGCGCACATCCCATAGCTGCCACTATATTGCCCTGTTTTCGCGCACCTCTCATGTCTTCCCCTACATTGCTGTGTTTTCTCGCACCTCTGATGCATTCGCCTGTAACGCCAAGTTTGCGCGCACCTCTCATACATTCCCATATATCGCCGTGCTTTCGCGCACCTCTCATAGCTTCCCATATATTGCCGTGTTTTCACACACCTCTCATACCGTCCCCTATATCACTGTGTTTTCGCGCACCTCCCATAGCATTCCCTATATCGCTGTGCCTTCGCGCACCTCTCATACATTTCCGTATATCGCCGTGTTTTCTTGCAAATCTCATAACGTCCCCTATAATGCCGTATTTTTGCTCACCTTTCATAACTTCCTCTATATCGCCCTGTTTTCGCGCACCTCTCATAACTTCCCCTATATCGCTCTGTTTTCGCACAATTCTCATGGTTTCCCGACTATCGCCGTGTATTCATGCACATCTCGTACCGTCCCCTATATCGCTGTGTTTTCACACACCTCTCATACCGTCCCCTATATCGCTGTGTTTTCACACACCTCTCATACCTTTCCCTATATCGCTGTCTTTTCGCGCACATCGCATAGATTCACCTTTATCGCTGTGTTATTGCTCACCTCTCATAGCTTCCCCTACATCGCCGTGTTTTTGCACACCTCTCATAACTTCCCCTATATCGCCGTATTGTTATGCACATCTCATAACGTCCCCTATATCGCTGTGTATTCGCGCACCTCCAATAGCATCCCCTATTTCGCTGTGCCTTCGTGCACCTCTCATATCTTCCCCTATATCGCCCTGTTTTCACGCTCCTTACATTCATTCACCTATATCGCCCTGTTTTCGTACACCTCCCATTCCTTCACCTATATCGCTGTTTTCGTGCACCTCTCATACCTTCCCTATATCGCTGTGTTTTCGCCCACCTCCTATACCTTCCCTTATATCGCTGTGTTTTCGTGCACCTCTCATACCTCCCCTTCTATCGTTGTGTTTTCACGCACCTCTCATAACTTCTCCCAGATTGCTGTATTTTTGCGCAGCTCTCATAACTTCCCCTATATCGCAGTGTTTTTATGCACATCTCATCACGTCCCCTACAGCGCTGTGTATTCACACACCTCCCAAAGCATCCCCTGTATCGCTGTGCCTTGCGCATCTCTCATAGCTTCCCCTATATCGCTGTCTTTTCACGCACATCCCATAGATTCACCTTTATCGCTGTGTAATTGCTCACCTCTCATAGCTTCCCCTGTATCGCCGTGTTTTTGCTCACCTCTCATAGCTTCCCCCATATCTCCGTGTCTTTGCGCACCTCTCATGTCTTCACTTGATCGCTATGTTTTCGCTCCTCTAAATACTTCCCCTATATCGCTGTGTATTCTCGCACCTCTGATAAATTCTCCTGTATTGCCATGTTTTCGCACACCTCTTACAATTTCCCCTATATCGCTGTGTTCAGGCACACCTCTCATACCTTCCCCTATATCACTGTTTTTTTGCGCATGTCCCATAGCTTCCCCTATATCACTGTGTTTTCGCGCACCTCTCATAACTTCCCCAATATCGCCCTGTTATCAGGCACATCGCCGAGCTTCCACTATATTGCCCAGTTTTTGCGCACCTCTCATGCCTTCCCCTATATCACTGTGTTTTCGCACACCTCCCATAACATACCCTATATTGCTGTGCCTTCGCACACCTCTCATACCTTCATCTATATCGCCTTATTTGCGAGCACCTCCCATACCTTCCCCTTATCGCTGTGTTTTCGTGTACCTCTCATACCTTCCCCTATATCACTATGTATTCGCGCACGTCCCTTAGCGTACCCTATATCGCTGTGTATTTGCGCACCTCTCATACCTTCCCCTATATCGCCGTTTTCGCGCACAACCCATACCTTCCACTATATTGATCTGTTTTCGCGCACTTCTCATGTCTTCCACTACATCGCTGTGTTTTCTCGCACCTCTGATGCATTCCCATGTAACGCCAAGTTTTCGCGCACCTCTCATACTTTCCCCTATATCGCCGTGTTTACGCGCACCTCTCATACCTCCCTGCATATCGGCATGTTTTTATGCACATCTCATACCGTCTCCTATATCGCTGTGTTTTCGTGCACCTCCCTTAGCATCCCCTATATCGCTGTGCCTTCGTGCACCTCTCATTCCTTCCCCTATATTGCCCTGTTTTCGTGCACCTCCTATACATTCCCTTATATCGCTGCGTTTTCGTGCACCTCTCATACCTTCCCCTATATTGCCATTTTCGCTCACCTCCTATAACTTCCCTTATATCACTGTGTTTTCATGCACCTCTCATACCTTCCACTATATCGCTGTGTTTTCATGCACATCTCATAACGTCCCCTATTTCGCTGTGTATTCGTGCACCTCCCATAACATCCCCAATTTCTCTGTGCCTTCGCGCACCTCTCATACCTTCCCCTATATCGCCGTGTTTTCATGCACATCTCATAACATCCCCTATATCGCTGGGTTTTTACGCACCTCTCATAATTTCCCCTATATCGCCCTGATTTCGAGCACCTCCCATACCTTCCCCTATATCGCTATGTTTTCGTTTACCTCTCATACCTCCCCCTATGTCGCTGTGTTTTCACGCACCTCTCATAACTTCTCATATATTGCTGTATTTTTGCGCACCTCTCATAACTACCCCTATATTGCCGGTTTTTTATGTACATCTCATAACGTCCCCTATTTCGCTGTGTATTCGTGCACCTCCCGTAACATCCCCCATATCGCTGTGCCGTCGTGCACCTCTCATACCTTCCCCTATATCGCCCTGTTTTCGCCCACCTCCTATAACTTCCCTTATATCGCTGTGTTTTCGTGCACCTCTCATACATCCCCTTCTATCATTGTGTTTTCACGCACCTTTCATAACTTCTCCTATATTGCTGTATTTTTGCGCAGCTCTCATAACTTCCCCTATATCGCCGTGTTTTTATGCACATCTCATAACGTCCCCTATATCACTGGATTTTCACGCACCTCTCATAACTTCCCCTATATCATCCTGCTTTCGAGCACCTCCCATACCTTCCCCTATATTGCTGTGTTTTCACGCACCTCTAATAACTTCTCCCATATTGCTGTATTATTGTGCACCTCTCATAACTTCCCCTATATCGCCATGTTTTCGTGCACCTCTCATACCTTCCCTATATCGCTGTGTTTTCACACACCTCTCATAACTTCCCCTATATCGATGAGTTTTTGTGCACCTCTCATAACTTCCCTAATATCGCTGCGTTTTCATGCACATCTCATCACGTCCCCTATAGCGCTGTGTATTCACGCACCTCCCATAGCATCCCCTGTATCGCTGTGCCTTGCGCACCTCTCATAGCTTCCCCTATATCGCTGTCTTTTCACGCACATCCCATAGATTCACTTTTATCGCTGTGTTATTGCTCACCTCTCATAGCTTCCCCTGTATCGCCGTGTTTTTGCTCACCTCTCATAGCTTCCTCCATATCTCCGTGTCTTTGCGCATCTCTCATGTCTTCACTTGATCGCTATGTTTTCGCTCCTCTAAATACTTCCCCTATATCGCTGTGTTTTCTCGCACATCTGATACATTCTCCCATATCGCCGTGTTTTCGCACACCTCTCATAATTTCCCCTATATCGCTGTGTTCTCGCACACCTCTCATACCTTCCCCTATATCACTGTGTATTCGCGAACGTCTCATTGCGTCCCCTATATCGCCGTGTTTTCACGCACCTCTCATGTCTTCACCGAGATCGCTATGTTTTTGCTCCTCTCATTACTTCCCCTATATCGCTGTGTTTTCTCGCACGTCTGATATATTATCCCGTATCGCCGTGTTTTCGCACATCCCTCATACCTTCCCCTATATCACTGTGTTTTTGCGCAAGTCCCATAGAGTCCCCTATATCGCTGTGCTTTCGCGCACCTCTCTTACCTTCCCCTACATCACCCTGTTTTTGCGCACATCCCATAGCTGCCACTATATTGCCCTGTTTTCGCGCACCTCTCATGTCTTCCCCTACATTGCTGTGTTTTCTCGCACCTCTGATGCATTCGCCTGTAACGCCAAGTTTGCGCGCACCTCTCATACATTCCCATATATCGCCGTGCTTTCGCGCACCTCTCATAGCTTCCCATATATTGCCGTGTTTTCACACACCTCTCATACCGTCCCCTATATCACTGTGTTTTCGCGCACCTCCCATAGCATTCCCTATATCGCTGTGCCTTCGCGCACCTCTCATACATTTCCGTATATCGCCGTGTTTTCTTGCAAATCTCATAACGTCCCCTATAATGCCGTATTTTTGCTCACCTTTCATAACTTCCTCTATATCGCCCTGTTTTCGCGCACCTCTCATAACTTCCCCTATATCGCTCTGTTTTCGCACAATTCTCATGGTTTCCCGACTATCGCCGTGTATTCATGCACATCTCGTACCGTCCCCTATATCGCTGTGTTTTCACACACCTCTCATACCGTCCCCTATATCGCTGTGTTTTCACACACCTCTCATACCTTTCCCTATATCGCTGTCTTTTCGCGCACATCGCATAGATTCACCTTTATCGCTGTGTTATTGCTCACCTCTCATAGCTTCCCCTACATCGCCGTGTTTTTGCACACCTCTCATAACTTCCCCTATATCGCCGTATTGTTATGCACATCTCATAACGTCCCCTATATCGCTGTGTATTCGCGCACCTCCAATAGCATCCCCTATTTCGCTGTGCCTTCGTGCACCTCTCATATCTTCCCCTATATCGCCCTGTTTTCACGCTCCTTACATTCATTCACCTATATCGCCCTGTTTTCGTACACCTCCCATTCCTTCACCTATATCGCTGTTTTCGTGCACCTCTCATACCTTCCCTATATCGCTGTGTTTTCGCCCACCTCCTATACCTTCCCTTATATCGCTGTGTTTTCGTGCACCTCTCATACCTCCCCTTCTATCGTTGTGTTTTCACGCACCTCTCATAACTTCTCCCAGATTGCTGTATTTTTGCGCAGCTCTCATAACTTCCCCTATATCGCAGTGTTTTTATGCACATCTCATCACGTCCCCTACAGCGCTGTGTATTCACACACCTCCCAAAGCATCCCCTGTATCGCTGTGCCTTGCGCATCTCTCATAGCTTCCCCTATATCGCTGTCTTTTCACGCACATCCCATAGATTCACCTTTATCGCTGTGTAATTGCTCACCTCTCATAGCTTCCCCTGTATCGCCGTGTTTTTGCTCACCTCTCATAGCTTCCCCCATATCTCCGTGTCTTTGCGCACCTCTCATGTCTTCACTTGATCGCTATGTTTTCGCTCCTCTAAATACTTCCCCTATATCGCTGTGTTTTCTCGCACATCTGATACATTCTCCTATATCGCCGTGTTTTCGCACACCTCTCATAATTTCCCCTATATCGCTGTGTTCTCGCACATCTCTCATACCTTCCCCTATATCACTGTGTTTTCGCGAACGTCTCATTGCGTCCCCTATATCGCTGTGTTTTCACGCACCTCTCATAACTTCCTCTATATCACCCTGCTTTCGAGCACCTCCCATACGTTCCCCTATATCGCTGTGTTTTCGTATACCTCTCATACCTCCCCCTATATTGTTGTGTTTTCACGCTCCTCTAATAACTTCTCCTATATTGCTGTATTATTGCGCACCTCTCATAACTTCCCCTGTATCGCCGTGTTTTCGCTCACCTCTCATACCTTCCCTATATCGCTGTGTTTTCACACACCTCTCATAACTTCTCCTATATCGCTGTGCTTTTGTGCACCTCTCATAACCTCCCTAATATCGCTGCGTTTTCATGCACATCTCATCACGTCCGCTATATCGCTGTGTATTCACGCACCTCCCATAGCATCCCCTATATCGCTGTGCCTTGCGCACCACTCATAGCTTCCCCTATATCGCTGTCTTTTCGCGCACATCCCATAGATTCACCTTTATCGCTGTGTTATTGCTCACCTCTCATATCTTCCCCTGTATCGCCGTGTTTTTGCTCACCTCTCATAGCTTCCCCCATATCGCCGTGTTTTTGCGCACCTCTCATGTCTTCACCTAGATCGCTATGTTTTTGCTCCTCTCAATACTTCCCCTATATCGCCGTATTCTCGCACATCTCTCATACCTTCCCCTATATCACTGTGTTTTCGCGAACGTCGCATTGCGTCCCCTATATCGCTGTGTTTTCGCACACCTCTGATACCTTCCCCTATATCACTGTGTTTTCACGCACCTCTCATAACTTGCCCTATATCGCTGTGTTTTTGAACACCTCTCATTGTTTCCCGTCTATCGCCATGTATTCATGCACATCTCATACCGTCCCCTATATCTCTGTGTTTTTGTGCACCTCTCATACCTTCCCTAATATCCCTTCGTTTTCATGCACATCTCATCACGTCCCCTATATCGCTGTGTATTCGCGCACCTCCCATAGCATCCCCTATATCGCTGTGCATTGCGCACCTCTCATAGCTTCCCCTATATTGCTGCCTTTTCGCGCACATCCCATAGGTTCACCTTTATTGCTGTGTTTTTGCTAACCTCTCATAGCTTCCCCTGTATCGCCGTGTTTTTGCTCACCTCTCATAGCTTCCCCCATATCGCCGTGTTTTCGCGCACCTCTCATGTCTTCACCGAGATCGCTATGTTTTTGCTCCTCTCATTACTTCCCATATATCGCTGTGTTTTCTCGCACGTCTGATACATTATCCCGTATCGCCGTGTTTTCGCGCTCCTCTCATAATTTCCCCTATATCGCCGTGTTCTCGCACATCCCTCATACCTTCCCCTATATCACTGTGTTTTTGCGCAAGTCCCATAGAGTCCCCTATATCGCTGTGCTTTCGTGCACCTCTCTTACCTTCCCCTACATCGCCTTGTTTTTGCGCACATCCCATAGCTGCCACTATATTGCCCTGTTTTCGCGCACCTCTCACGTCTTCCCCTACATTGCTGTGTTTTCTCGCACCTCTGATGCATTTGCCTGTAACGCCAAGTTTCCGCGCACCTCTCATACTTTCCCATATATCGCCGTGCTTTCGCGCACCTCTCATAGCTTCCCATATATTGCCGTGTTTTCATACACATCTCATACCATCCCCTATATCACTGTGTTTTCGCGTACCTCCCATAGCATCCCCTATATCACAGTGCCTTCGTGCACCTCTCATACCTTTCCGTATATCGCCGTGTTTTCATGCACATCTCATAACGTCCCCTATAATGCCGTATTTTTGCTCACCTCTCATAACTTTCTCTATATCGCCCTGTTTTCGCGCACCTCTCATAACTTCCCCTATATCGCTCTGTTTTCGCACAACCCTCATGGTTTCCCGACTATCGCCGTGTACTCATGCACATCTCGTACCGTCCCCTATATCGCTGTGTTTTCACACACATCTCATACCGTCCCCTATATCGCTGTGTTTTCACACACCTCTCATACCTTTCCCTATATCGCTGTCTTTTCGCGCACATCGCATAGATTCACCTTTATCGCTGTGTTATTGCTCACCTGTCCTAGCTTCCCATACATTCCGTGTTTTTGCACACCTCTCATAACTTCCCCTATATCGCCGTATTGTTATGCACATCTCATAACGTCCCCTATATCGCTGTGTATTCGCGCACCTCCCATAGCATCCCCTATTTCGCTGTGCCTTCGCGCACCTCTCATATCTTCCCCTATATCGCCCTGTTTTCGCGCACCTCCCATTCCTTCACCTATATCGCTGTTTTCGTGCACCTCTCATACCTTCCCTTTATTGCTGTGTTTTCACACACCTCTCATAACTTCTCCTATATCGCTGTGTTTTTGTGCACCTCTCATACCTTCCCTAATATCACTGCGTTTTCATGCGCATCTCATCACGTCCCCTATATCGCTGTGTATTCACGCACCTCCCATAGCATCCCCTATATCGCTGTGCCTTGCGCACCTCTCATTCATTCCCCTAAATCGCTGTCGTTTTGCGCACATCCCACAGATTCACTATCGCTGTGTTATTGCTCACCTCTCATAGCTTCCCCTGTATCGCTGTGTTTTTGCTCACCTCTCATAGCTTCCCCTATATTGCCGTGTTTTCGCGCAGCTCTCATGTCTTCCCCTGTATCACTGTGTTTTCGCGCACCATCCATAGCATCCCCTATATTGCTGTGCCTTCGCATACTCTCATAACTTCATCTATATCACCCTGTTTTCGAGCACCTTCCATTCCTTCCCCTATATCTCTGTGTTTTCATGCACCTCTCATACCTCCCCCTATATCGCTGTGCCTTGCGCACCTCTCATACCTTCCCCTATATCGCTGACTTTTCGCGCACATCCCATAGATTCACCTTTATCGCTGTGTTATTGCTCATCTCTCATAGCTTCCCCTGTATCGTCGTGTTTTTGCGCACCTCTCATAACTTCCCCTATATCGCCCTGTTGTTATGCACATCTCATAACGTACCCTATATCGCTGTGTATTCGCGCTCCTCCCATAGCATCCCCTATATCGCTGTGCCTTCGCGCACCTCTCATAACTTCCCTTATATTGCCGTGTTTTCGTGCACCTCTCATGTCGTCACCTAGATCGCTATGTTTTCGCTCCTCTCATTACTTCCCCTATATCACTGTGTTTTCTCGCACATCTGATACATTCTCCCGTATCGTCGTGTTTTCGTGTACCTTTCATAATTTTCCCTATATCGCTGTGTTTTCGCGTATCTCTCATAATTTCCCCTATATCACCGTTGTCTCGCACATCTCTCATA
This sequence comes from Mobula birostris, assembly GCF_030028105.1. Taxonomy (NCBI): domain Eukaryota; kingdom Metazoa; phylum Chordata; class Chondrichthyes; order Myliobatiformes; family Myliobatidae; genus Mobula; species Mobula birostris. The sequence goes on from NW_027276131.1 coordinate 624,739, forward strand.
CCTTCCCCTATATCACTGTGTTTTCACGCACGTCCCATAGCGTCCCCTATATCACTGTGTTTTATCGCATCTCTGATGCATTTCCCTGTATCGGCCTGTTTTCGCGCACATCCCATAGCTTCCACTATATTGCCCTGTTTTTGTGCACCTCTCATGGCTTCCCTACATCACTGTGTTTTCACGCACCTCCCATTACATCGCCTATATTATTGTATTTTTGTGCACCTTTCCTGGCTTCCCCAATTTCGCTGTGTTTTTATGCACGTCTGTTAATGTCCCCTATATCGCTGGGTATTCGCGCACCTCCCACAGCATCCCCTATATCACTGTGCCTTGCGCACCTCCCATAGCATCCCCTATATCACTGTGCTGTCGCTCACCTCTCATACCTCCCCCTATGTCGTTGTGTTTTCTCACACTTCCCATACCTTCCCCTATATCAGTGTCTTTTCACACACCTCTCATGGCTTCCCCAATATCGCCGTGTTTTTATGCACATCTCATAACGTCCCCTATATCGCTGTTTATTCACGCTCCTTCCATAGAATCCCTTATATCGTTGTTTCTTCGTGCACCTCTCATACCTTCCCCAATATCGCCCTGTTTTCGCGCACCTCCCATGGCTTTGCCTACATCGCTGTGTTTTCGCACACCTCTCATAGCTTCCCCTATATTGCTGTCTTTTCACGCACATCTCATCGCTTCACCTTTATCGCTGTGTTATTGCTCACCTCCCATAGCTTCCCCTATATTGCCATGTTTTCACGCAATTCTCATGTCTTCACCTAAATCGCTGTGTTTCCGCTCCTCTCATTACTTCCCCTACATCGCTCTGTGTCTTGCACCTCTGATACATTCCCTTGTATCGCCATGTTCTCGCACACCTCTCATAACTTCCCCTATATCACTGTGTTTTCGCGCACGTCTAATAGTTTCCCCTATATCATTGTGTTTTCGCGCACCTCTCATACCTCCCCGTATATCGCCCTGTTTTCGCGCACCTCCCATAGCATCCTCTATATTGAGTGTTTTCACGCATCTCTCATAACTTCTCCTACATTGCTGTATTTTTGCGCACCTCTCATAACTTCCCCTATATTGCCGTGTTTTTATGCACATCTCATAACGTCCCCTATATCGCTGTGTATTCACGCACCTCCCATAGCATCCCCTATATCGCTGTGCGTTCGCGCACCTCCCATTCCTTCCCCGATATCGCTGTGCTTTCACACACCTCTCATAATTTCTCCTATATCTCTGTGTTTTCACGCACCTCTCATAACTTCTCCTACATTGCTGTATTTTTGCGCACCTCTCATAACTTCCCCTATATCGCTGTATTTTTGTGCACCTATCATACCTTCCCCTATACCACTGTGTTTTCGCACACGTCCCATAGCGTCCCCTATATCGCTGTGTTTTCGCGCACCTCTCATACCTTCCCCTATATCGCCCTGTTTTCGCGCACATCCCATAGCTTCCACTATATTGCCCTGTTTTCGCGGAACTCTCATGTCTTCCCCTACATCAATGTGTTTTTTCGCACTTCTGATGCATTCCCATGTAACGCCAAGTTTTCGCGCACCTCTCATACTTTCCCCTATATCACCGTGTTTTCGCGTACCTCTCATAGCTTCCCCTATATCACCATGTTTTCATACAAATCTCATACCGTCCCCTATATTACTGTGTTTTCGCGCACCTCCGATAGCAGCCCCTATATCGCTGTGCCTTCGTGCACCTCTCACACCTTCCCCTATATCACCCTGTATTCACGCACTTCCCATACATTCCCCTATATCGCTGTGTTTTCATGCACCTCCCATAGCATCCCCTATATTGCTGTGCATTCGCGCACCTCTCTTACCTTCCCCTATATAGCCCTGTTTTCGCGCACCTCCCATACATTCCCCTATAACGCTGTGTTTTCGTGCACCTCTCATACCTCCCCCTCTATCGCTGTGTTTTCACGCACCTCTCATAACTTCTCCTATATCGCTGTAATTTTGTGCACATCTCATGGCTTCCCCAATATCGCCGTGATTTCATACACATCTCATACCGTCACCTATATCACTGTGTTTTCGCGCACCTCCCATAGCATCCCCTATATCGCTGTGTTTTCGGACATCTCTCATACCTTTCCCTATATCGCCATGTATTCGCGCACCTCCCATAGCATCCTGTATATCGTGTGCCTTCGCGCACCTCTCATACCTTCCCCTATATCGCCCTGTTTTCGCATACCTCCCGTTCCTTCCCCTGTATCGCTGTGTTTTAGTCACCTCTCATACCTTCCCTTATATTGCCCGGTTTTCGCGCTCCTCTCATACCTTCCCCAATATCACTGTGTTTTCACGCAGCTCTCATACCTTCCCCTATATCGCTGTGTTTTTGCACACCTCACATGGCTTCCCGACTATCGCCGTGTATTCATGCACATCTCATACCTTCCCCTATATCGCTGTGTTTTCGCGCACCTCCCATAGCTTCGCCTACATCGCTGTTTTCGTGCACCTCTCATACCTTACCCTATATCGAAGTATTTTTGCGCACATCTCATACCTTCCCCTATATCGCTATGAATTCGCGCACCTGCCATACCATGCCCTATATCACTGTGCCTTCGCGCACCTCTCATGCATTCCCGTATACCGCTGTGTTTTTGCACACCTCTCATACCTTCCCCAAATTCACCGTGGTTTCATGCACATCTCATAACGTCCCCAATGTCGTTAGGTTTTCACGCACCTCTCATACCTTCCCCTATATCACTGTGTTTTCACGCAGCTCTCATACCTTCCCCTATAACGCTGTGTTTTCGCACACCTCTCATGGCTTCCCCAATATCGCCGTGTATTCATGCACATCTCATACCGTCCCCTATATCGCTGTGTTTTCGCGCACATCCCATAGCTTCGCCTACATTGCTGTTTTCGCGCACATCCCATAGCTTCACCTTCATCGCTGTGTTATTGCTCACCTCTCATAGCTTACCCTATATCGCCGTGTTTTCGCGCATCTCGCATGTCTTCACGTATATCGCTATGTTTTCGCTCCTATCATTACTTCCCCTATATCGCTGTGTTTTCTCGCACCTCTGATACATTCTCCTATATTGCCATGTTTTCGCGCACCTCTTACAATTTCCCCTATATCGCCGTGTTCTCGCACACCTCTCATACCTTCCCCTGTATCACTGTTTTTTTGCGCATGTCCCATAGCGTCCCCTATATCGCTGTGTTTTCTCGCACCTCTGATACATTCCCCTGTATCGCCGTGGTTTCGCGCACATCCCATAGGTTCCACTATATTGCCCTGTTTTTGCGCACCTCTCATGTCTTCCCCTATATCACGGTGTTTTCGCGCACCTCTCATAGCATCCCCTATATCGCTGTCTTTCACGCACATCTCATAACTTCCCCTATATCGCCCTGTTTTCACGCTCCTCCCATACCTTCCCCAATATCGCTGTGTTTTCGTGCACCTCTCATACCTTCCCTTATATCTCTGTGTTTTCACGCACCTCTCATAACTTCTCCTAATTCGCTGTATTTTTGCGCAGTTCTTATGCCTTCCCCTATATTGCCGTGTTTTCATGCACATCTCATAACATCCCCTATATCGCTGTGTATTCGCGCACCTCCCATAGCATCCCTTATATTGCTGTGCTTTCGCGCACCTCTCATACCTTCCCCGATATCGCCCTGATTTCGCGCTCCTTCCATACCTTCCCCTATATTGCTGTGTTTTTATGCACCTCTCATACCTCCCCCCATATCGCTGTGTTTTCACGCACCTCTCATAATTTCTCCTATATCACCGTATTTTTGCGCTCCTCTCATGGCTTCTCCAATATCGCCGCGTTTTCATGCACATCTCTTAACGTCCCATATATCGCTGTGTATTCGCGCAACTACCATAGCATCCCCTATATCACTGTGCCTTCGCGCATCTCTCATACCTTCCCCTATGTCGCCCTGTTTTCGCACACCTCCCATACCGTCCCCTATATCGCTGTATTTTCGCACACCTCTCATGGCTTCCCCAATATCGCCGTGTTTTCATGCACATCTCATAACGGCTCCTATATCTCTGTGTAATCATGCACCTCCCATAGCATCCCCTATATCGCTGTGCCTTCACGCATCGCTCATACCTTCCCCTATATCGCCCTGTTTCTGTGCACCTCCCATGGTTTCGCCTACATCGCTGTGTTTTTGCGCACCTCTCATACCTTCCCCTATATCGCCCTGTTTTCGCGCACCTCTCATTTATTCACCTACATGCTGTGTTTCCGCTCCTCTCATTACTTCCCCTATATTGCACTGTGTTCTCGCACTTCTGATACAGTTCCCTGTATCAACGTGTTTTCGAGCACCTCCCATACCTTCCCCTATATCGCTGTGCCTTCGCGCACCTCTCATACCTTCCCCTATATCGCCCTGTTTTCGCGCACATCCCATACCTTCCACTATATTGCCCTGTTTTCGCGCACCTCTCATTTCTTCCACTACATTGCTATGTTCTCTGGCACCTCTGATGCATTCCCCTGTAACGCCAAGTTTTCGCGCACCTCTCATACTTTCCCCTATATCGCTGTGTTTTTGCGCACCTCCCATAGCATCCCCTATATCGCTGTGCCTTCGTGCACCTCTCATACCTTCCCCTATATCGCTGTCTTTTCGCGCACATCCCATAGATTCACCTTTATCGCTGTGTTATTGCTCACCTCTCATAGCTTCCCCTGTATCGCCGTGTTTTTGCTCACCTCTCATAGCTTCCCCTATATCGCCATGTTTTCTCTCACCTCTCATGTCTTCACCTAGATGGCTATGTTTTCCATCCTCTCAATACTTCCCCTATATCGCTGTGTTTTCTCGCACGTCTGATACATTCTCCCGTATCGCCGTGTTTTCGCACACCTCTCATAATTTACCCGATATCGCCGTGTTCTCGCACACCTCTCATAACTTCCCCTATATCACTGTGTTTTCGCGCACGTCCCATTGCGTCCCCTATATCGCTGTGCTTTCGCGCACCTCTCATAGCTTCCCCTATATCGCCCTGTTTTCGTGCACATACCATACCTTCCACTATATTGCCCTGTTTTCCACACTTCTTATGTATTCCACTACATCGCTGTGTTTTCTGGCACCTCTGATGCATTCCCCTGTATCGCCGTGTTTTTGCGCACCTCTCATACTTTCCCCTATATCGCAGTGTTTTCACGCATCTCTCATTTCTTCCCCGATATCTCCATGTTTTCATGCACATCTCATACCGTCCCCTATATCACTGTGCCTTCGCGCACCTCTCATACCTTCCCCTATATAGCTGTGGTTTCGTGCAACTCTTATACCTTCACACCTTCCCCTATATCGCTGTGTTTTCACTCACCTCTCATAACTTCTCATATATCGCCGTGTTTTCGTGGACATCGCATAATTTCCCCTATATAGCCATGTTCTTGCACACCTCTCATACCTTCCACTATATCAGTGTGTTTTCGCGCACGTCCCACAGCATCCCCTGTATCGCTGTGTTTTCGGGCACCTCTCATACCTTTCCCTGTATCGCCATGTTTTCACGCATATCCCATAGCTTCCACTATATAGCCCTGTTTTCGAGCACCTCTCATGTCTTCCCCTATATCACTGTGTTTTCGCGCACCTCCCATACCTTCCTCTATATCGCTGTGTTTTCGTGCACCTCTCATACCTTTCCCTATATCGCTGTGTTTTCACGCACCTCTCATAACTTCTCCTATATCGCTGTATTTTTGCGCACTTCTCATACCTTCCCCTATATCGCCGTGTTTTTTATCACATCTCATAACGTCCCCCATATTGCTGTGTATTCGCGCACCTCCCATAGAATCCCCTATATCGCTGTGCCTTCGCACACATCTCATACCTTCCCCTGTATCGTCCTGTTTTCACGCACCTCCCATACCTTCCCTTTTATCGTTGTGTTTTCGTGCACCTCTCATACCTTCCCCTATATTGCTGTGTTTTCGCGCATCTCTCATGGCTTCCCCAATATTGCCGTGTATTCATGCACATCTCATACCGTCCCTTATATCGCTGTGCTTTCGCGCACCTCCCATAGCTATGCCCACGTCGCTGTGTTTTCGCGCACCTCTCATACCTTCACCTATCTCGCTGTGTTTTCACTCACTTCTCATAACTTCACATATATCGCTGTGTTTTCGCGGACCTCTCATAATTTCCCCTATATAGCCATGTTCTTGCACACCTCTCATAACTTCCCCTATGTCACTGTGTTTTCGCGCACCTCCCATACCTTCCTCTATATCGCTGTGTTTTCATGCACCTATCATACCTTCCCCTATTTCGCTGTGTTTTCACGCACCTGTCATAACTTCTCCTATATCGCTGTGTTTTCGCGCACCTCTCATACATCCCCCTATATCGCTGTCTTTTTGCGCACATCCCATAGCTTCATCTTTATCGCTGTGTTATTGCTCACCTCTCATAACTTCCCCTATCTCACTGTGTTTTCACGCACCTCTCATGTCTTCACCTATATCGCTATGTTTTCGCTCCTGTCATTACTTCCATTATATCGCTGTGTTTTCTCACACCTCTGATACATTCCCCTGTATCGCCGTGTTGTCACGCACCTCTCATAATTTCCCCTACATCGCTGTATTCTCGCACACCTCTCATACCTTCTCCTAAATCACTGTGTTTTCGCGCACGTCCCATAGCGTCCCCTATATCGCTGTGTTTTCGGACATCTCTCATACCTTTCCCTATATCGCCATGTTTTCGCGCACCTCCCATAGCACCCTGTATATCGTGTGCCTTCGTGCACCTCTCATACCTTCCCCTATATCGCCCTGTTTTCGCATACCTCCCATTCCTTCCCCTGTATCGCTGTGTTTTAGTGCACCTCTCATACCTTCCCTTATATTGCCCTGTTTTCATGCACCTCTCATACCTTCCCCTATATCGCTGTGTTTTCGCACACCTCTCATGGCATCCCGACTATCGCCGTGTATACATGCACATCTCATAGCTTTCCCTATATCACTGTGTTTTCGTGCACCTCTCATACCTTCCCCTATATCGATGTATTTTTGCGCACATCTCATAACGTCCTCTATATCGCTGTGTATTCGCGCACCTCCCATACCATCCCCTATATCACTGTGCCTTCGCGCACCTCTCATGCATTCCCGTATATCGCTGTGTTTCTGCACACCTCTCATACCTTCCCCAATATCACCGTGTTTTCATGCACATCTCATAATGTCCCCAATGTCGCTGGGTTTTCACGCACCTCTCATAACTTCCCCTATATCGCCCTGTTTTCGCGCTCCTCTCATACCTTCCCCAATATCACTGTGTTTTCACGCAGCTCTCATAGCTTCCCCTATATCGCTGTGTTTTCGCACACCCCTTATGGCTTCCCGACTATCGCCGTGTATTCATGCACATCTCATACCTTCCCCTATATCGCTGTGCTTTCGCGCACCTCCCATTGCTTCGCCTACATCGCTGTTTTCGCGCACCTCTCATACCTTCCCCTATATTGATGTGTTTTCATGCACATCTCATAATGTCCCCTATATCGCTGTGTATTTGCGCCCTCCCATACCATCCCCTATATCACTGTGCCTTCGCGCACCTCTCATGCATTCCCGTATGTCGCCCTGTTTTCACGCACCTCCCATACCTTCCCCGATATCACTCTGTTTTCGTGCTCCTCTCATACCTTCCCCTATATTGCTGTGTTTTTACGCACCTCTCTTAACTTCTCCTATATCGCTGTGTTTTTGCACACCTCTCATACCTTCCCGTATATCGCTGTGTTTTCTGGCACCTCTCATGGCTTCCCCAATATCGCCGTGTATTCATGCACATCTCATACCGTCCCCTATATCGCTGTGTTTTCGCGCACCTCCCATAGCTTCGCCTGCATCGCTGTTTTCGCGCATATCCCATAGCTTCACCTTGATCTCTGTGTTATTGCTCACCTCTCATAGCTTACCCTATATCGCCGTGTTTTCACGCATCTCGCATGTCTTCACGTATATCGCTATGTTTTTGCTCCTATCATTACCTCCCCTATATCGCTGTGTTTTCTCGCACCTCTGATACATTCTCCTGTATTGCCATGTTTTCGCGCACCTCTTACAATTTCCCCTATATCGCCGTGTTCTCGCACACCTCTCATACCTTCCCCTGTATCACTGATTTTTTGCGCATGTCCCATAGCGTCCCATATATCGCTGTGTTTTCTCGCACCTCTGATACATTCCCCTGTATCGCCGTGGTTTCGCGCACATCCCATAGGTTCCACTATATTGCCCTGTTTTTGCGCACCTCTCATGTCTTCCCCTATATCACGGTGTTTTCGCGCACCTCTCATAGCATCCCCTATATCACTGTCCTTCGCGCACATCTCATAACTTCCCCTATATCGCCCTGTTTTCACGCACCTCCCATACCTTCCCTTATATTGCTGTGTTTTCACGCACCTCTCATAACTTCTCCTAATTCGCTGTATTTTTGCGCAGTTCTTATACCTTCCCCTAATTGCCGTGTTTTCATGCACATCTCATAACATCCCCTATATCGCTGTGTATTCGCGCACCTCCCATAGCATCCCTTATATTGCTGTGCTTTCGCGCACCTTTCATACCTTCCCCGATATCGCCCTGTTTTCACGCTCCTTCCATACCTTCCCCTATATTGCTGTGTTTTTATGCACCTCCCATACCTCCCCCTATATCGCTGTGTTTTCACGCACCTCTCATAATTTCTCCTATATCGCCGTATTTTTGCGCTCCTCTCATGGCTTCTCCAATATCGCCGCGTTTTCATGCACATCTCTTAACGTCCCATATATCGCTGTGTATTCGCGCAACTGCCATAGCATCCCCTATATCACTGTGCCTTCGCGCATCTCTCATACCTTCCCCTATGTCGCCCTGTTTTCGTACACTTCCCATACCGTCCCCTATATCGCTGTATTTTCGCACACCTCTCATGGCTTCCCCAATATCACCGTGTTTTCATGCACATCTCATAACGGCTCCTATATCTCTGTGTAGTCATGCACCTCCCATAGCATCCCCTATATCACTGTGCCTTCGCGCATCGTTCATACCTTCCTGTATATCGCCCTGTTTTCGCGCACATCCCATACCTTCCACTATATTGCCCCGTTTTCGCGCACCTCTCATGTCTTCCACTACATCGCTATGTTCTCTGGCACCTCTGATGCATTCCCCTGTAATGCCAAGTTTTCGCGCACCTCTCATACTTTCACCTATATCGCTGTGTTTTTGCGCACCTCCCATAGCATCCCCTATATCGCTGTGCCTCCGTGCACCTCTCATACCTTCCCCTATATCGCTGTCTTTTCGCGCACATCCGATAGATTCACCTTTATCACTGTGTTATTGCTCACCTCTCATAGCTTCCCCTGTATCGCCGTGTTTTTGCTCACCTCTCATAGCTTCCCCTATATCGCTATGTTTTCGATCCTCTCAATACTTCCCCTATACCGCTGTGTTTTCTCGCACGTCTGATACATTCTCCCGTATCGCCGTGTTTTCGCACACCTCTCATAATTTACCGATATCGCCGTGTTCTCGCACACCTCTCATAACTTCCCCTATATCACTGTGTTTTCGCGCACGTCCCATTGCGTCCCCTATATCGCTGTGTTTTCGCGCACCTCTCATAGCTTCCCCTATATCGCCCTGTTTTCGTGCACATACCATACCTTCCACTATATTGCCCTGTTTTCGCACACCTCTCATGTATTCCTCTACATACCTGTGTTTTCTGGCACCTCTGATGCATTCCCTTGTAACGCCAAGTTTTCGCGCACCTCTCATACCTGCCCCTATATCGCCATGTTTTTATGCACATCTCATACCGTCTCCTATATCGCTGTGCCTTCGTGCTCCTCTCATACGTTCCCCTATATCGCCCTATTTTCGTGCACCTCCTATACCTTCCCTTATATCACTGCGTTTTCGTACACCTTTCATACCTTCCCCTATATCGCTGTGTTTTCGCAGAACTCTCATAACTTCTCCTATATCGCTGTGTTTTTGTGCACCTCTCATACCTTCCTTAATATCATTGCATTTTCATGCACATCTCATCATATCCCCTATATCGCTGTGTACTCACGCACCTCCCATAGCATCCCCTATATCGCTGTGCCTTGCGCACCTCTCATAACTTCCCCTATATCGCTGTCTTTTCACGCACATCCCATAGATTCACTTTTATCGCTGTGTTATTGCTCACCTCTCATAGCTTCCCCTGTATCGCCGTGTTTTTGCTCACCTCTCATAGCTTCCCCTATATCGCCATGTTTTCGCGCACCTCTCATGTCTTCACCTATATGGCTATGTTTTCGATCCTCTCAATACTTCCCCTATATCGCTGTGTTTTCTCGCACATCTGATACATTCTCCCGTATCGCCGTGTTTTTGCACACCTCTCATAATTTCCCCTATATCGCCGTGTTCTCGCACACCTCTCATAACTTCCTCCATATCACTGCGTTTTCGCGCACGTCCCATTGCGTCCCCTATATCGCTGTGTTTTCGCGCACCTCTCATAGCTTCCCCTATATCGCCATGTTTTCGCGCACCTCTCATGTCTTCACCTAGATCGTTATGTTTTCGATCCTCTCAATACTTCCCCTATATCGCTGTGTTTTCTCGCACGTCTGATACATTCTCCCGTATCGCCGTGTTTTCGCACACCTCTCATAATTTACCCTATATCGCCGCGTTTTCGCACACCTCTCATAGCTTCCCCTATATCGCTGTGTTTTCGCGCAGCTCTCATAGCTTCCCCTATATCGCCCTGTTTTCGCGCACCTCTCATGTATTCCACCTCATCGCTGTGTTTTCTGGCACCTCTGATGCATTCCCCTGTAACGCCAAGTTTTCGCGCACCTCTCATACTTTCCCCTATGTCGCCGTGTTTACGCGCACCTCTCATACCTGGCCCTATATCGCCATGTTTTTATGCACATCTCATACCGTCTCCTATATCGCTGTGTTTTTGCGCACCTCCCATAGCATCCCCTATATCGTTGTGCCTTTTTGCACCTCTCATACCTTCCCCTATATCGCTGTGTTTTCGCACACCTCTCATAACTTCTCCTATATCACTGTGCTTTTGTGCACCACTCATACCTTCCCTAATATCTCTGCGTTTTCATGCACATCTCATCACGTCCCCTATATCGCTGTGTATTCACGCACCTCCCATAGCATCCCCTATATCGCTGTGCCTTGTGCATCTCTCATAACTTCGCCTATACCGCTGTCTTTTCGCGCACATCCCATAGATTCACCTTTATCGCTGTGTTATTGCTTACCTCTCATAGTTTCCCCTGTATCGCCGTTTTTCCTCAACTCTCATAGCTTCCCCTATATCACCATGTTTTCACGCACCACCAAGATCGCTATGTTTTCGATCCTCTCAATACTTCCCCTATATCACTGTGTTTTCTCGCACATCTGATACATTTTCCGGTATCGCCGTGTTTTCGCACACCTCTCATAATTTCCCCTATATCGCCATGTTCTCGCACACCTCTCATAACTTCCCCCATATCACTGTGTTTTCGCGCACGTCCCATTGTGTCCCCTATATCGCTGTGTTTTTGCGCACCTCTCATAGATTCCCCTATATCGCCCTGTTTTTGTGCACATCCCATAGCTTCCACTATATTGCCCTGTTTTCGCGCACGTCTCATGTATTCCACTACAACGCTGTGTTTTCTGGCACCTCTGATGCATTCCCCTGTAACGCCAAGTTTTCGCGCACCTCTCATACTTTCGCCTACATCGCCGTGTTTACGCGAACCTCTCATACCTCCCTCTATATCGCCATGTTTTTATGCACATCTCATACTGTCTCCTATATCGCTGTGTTTTCGCGCACCTCCCATAGCATCCCCTATATCGCTGTGCCTTCGTGAACCTCTCATACCTTCCCCTACATCGCTGTGTTTTCACGCACCTCTCATACCTCCCCCTATATCGCCATGTTTTTATGCACATCTCATACTGTCTCCTATATCGCTCTGTTTTCAGGCACCTCTCATGGCTTCCCCAATATCGCCGTGCATTCATGCACATCTCATACCGTCCCCTATATCGCTGTGTTTTGGCGCACCTCCCATAGCTTCACCTTGATCGCTGTGTTATTGCTCACCTCTCATAGATTACCCTATATCACCGTGTTTTCAGCATCTCGCATGTCTTCACGTATATCGTTATGTTTTTGCTCCTATCATTACTTCTCCTATATCGCTGTGTTTTCTCGCACCTCTGATACATTCTCTTGTATTGCCATGTTTTCGCGCAGCTCTTACAATTTCCCCTATATCGCCGTGTTCTCGCAAACCTCTCATACCTTCCCCTATTTCACTGTTTTTTGCGCATGTCCGATAGCGTCCCCTATATCGCTGTGATTTCTCGCACCTCTGATATATTCCCCTGTATCGCCGTGGTTTCGCGCACATCCCATAGGTTCCACTATATTGCCCTGTTTTTGCGCACCTCTCATGGCCTCCCCTATATCACGGTGTTTTCGCACACCTCTCATAGCATCCCCTATATCGCTGTCCTTCGCGCACATCTCATAACTTCCCCTATATCGCCCTGTTTTCATGCACCTCCCGTACCTTCCCCAATATCGCTGTGTTTTCGTGCACCTCTCATTCCTTCCCTTATATCGCTGTGTTTTCACGCACCTCTCATAACTTCTCTTAATTCGCTGTATTTTTGCGCAGTTCTTATACCTTCCCCTATACTGCCGTGCTTTCATGCACATCTCATAACGTCCCCTATATCGCTGTGTATTCGCGCACCTCCCATAGCATCCCTTGTATTGCTGTGCCTTCACGCACCTCTCATACCTTCCCCTATATCGCCCTGTTTTCACGCACCTTCCATACCTTCCACTTTACCGCTGTGTTTTCATGCACCTCTCATACCTCCCTCTATATCGCTGTGTTTTCACGCACCTCTCATAATTTCTCCTATATCGCCGTATTTTTGCACACCTCTCATGGCTTCCCCAATATCGCCGTGTTTTCATGCACATCTCATAACGGCTCCTATATCTCTGTGTATTCACGCACCTCCCATAGCATCCCCTATATGGCTGTGCCTTCGCGCACCGCTCATACCTTCCCCTATATCGCCCTGTTTCCCGCCCACCTCCCATGGCTTCGCATACATCGCTGTGTTTTTGCGCACCTCTCCTACCTTCCCCTATATCGCCCTGTTTTCGCGCACATGCCATAAATTCAACTTTATCGCTGTGTTATTGCTTACCTCACATAGCTTCCCCTATATCGCCGTGTTTTTGCGCACCTCTCATGTCTTTCACCTATATCGCTTTGTTTCCACTCCTCTCATTACTTCCCCTATATCGCTCTGTGTTCTCGCACTTCTGATAGTGTTCCCTGTATCAACGTGTTTTCGCTCAACTCTCATAATTTCACCTATATCGCCGTGTTCTCGCACACCTCTCATATCTTCCCCTATATCACTGTGTTTTCGCGCACGTCAATAGCGTCCCTTATATCGCTGTGTATTCACGCACCTCTCATGTCTTCCCCTATATCACTGTGTTTTCGTGCACCTCCCATACCATCCCCTATATTGCTGTGCCTTCGCACACCTCCCATTACCTTCCCTTATATCGCTGTATTTTCGTGTACCTCTCAAGCTCCCCTTATATCGCTGTGTTTTCACGCACCTCTCATAACCTCTCCTGTATTGCCGTATTTTTTGCGTACCTCTCATAACTTCCCCTATATTGCCGTGTTTTTATGCACATCTCATAACGTCCCCTATATCACTGGTGTTTTCACACACCTCCCATAACTTCTCCTATATCACTGAGTTTTTGTGCACCTCTAATAACTTCTCTAATAATGCTGTTTTCATGCACATCTCATCACGTCCCCTGTATCGCTGTGTTTCGCGCACCTCCCATAGCATCCCCTATATCGCTGTGCCTTGAACACCTCTCATAGTTTTCCTTATATCGCTGTCTTTTCGCGCACGTCCCATAGATTCAGTTTTATCACTGTATTATTGACTCACCTCTCATAGCTTCCCCTGTATCGCCGTATTTTTGCTCACCTCTCATGTCTTCACCTAGATCGCTATGTTTTCGCTCCTCTCAATTCTTCCCCTATATCGCTGTGTTTTCTCGCACAATTGATACATTCCTCCCGTATCGCTGTGTTTTCGCACACCTCTCATTATTTCTCCTATATCGCCGTGTTCTCGCGCACCTCTCATACTTTCCCCTATATGGCCCTGTTTTCGCGCACATCCCATACCTTCCACTATATTGCCCTGTTTTCGTGCACCTCTCATGTCTTCCACTACATCGCTGTGTTTTCAGGCACCTCTGATGCTTTCCCCTGTAACGCCAGGTTTCGCGCACCTTTCATACTTTCCCCCTATATCGCCGTATATATGCGCACCTCTCATACCTCCCCCTATATTGCCATGTTTTTATGCACATCTCATACCGTCTCCTATATCGCTGTGTTTTCGCGCACTCCCATAGCATCCCCTATATCGCTGTGCCTTCGTGCACCTCTCATACCTTCCCCTATATCGCCCTGTTTTCGCGCACCTCCTATACCTTCCCTTATATCGCTGCGTTTTCGTGCACCTCTCATACCTTCCCCTATATGGCTGTGTTTTCATGCACATCTCATAACGTCCCCTGTATCGCTGTGTATTTGTGCACCTTCCATTCCTTCCCGAATATATCTCTGTGTTTTCATGCACATCTCATACCTTCCCCTATATCGCTGTGCTTTCGCGCACCTCCCATAGCTTCGCCTACATCGCTGTTTTTGCGCACCTCTCATACCTTCCCCTATATTAATGTGTTTTCATGCACATCTCATAACGTCCACATAATCGCTGTGTATTTGCGCACCCCCCATACTATCCCGTATATCACTGTGCCTTCGCGAAACTCTCATGCATTCCCGTATATCGCCCTGTTTTCGCGCACCTCCCATACTTTCCCCGATATCGCTGTGTTTTCGTGCTCCTCTCATACCTTCCCCTATATTGCTGTGTTTTCACGCACCTCTCTTGACTTCTCCTATATCGCTGTGCTTTTGCACACCTCTCATACCTTCCTCTATATCGCTGTGTTTTCAGGCACCTCTCATGGCTTCCCCAATATTGCCGTGTATTCATGCACATCTCATACCGTCCCCTATATCGCTGTGTTTTGGCGCACCTCCCATAGCTTCGCCTACATCGCTGTTTTCGCGCACATCCCATAGCTTCACCTTGATCGCTGTGTTATTGCTCACCTCTCATAGCTTACCCTATATCGCCGTGTTTTCGCGCATCTCGCATGTCTTCACGTATATCGCTATGTTTTCGCTCCTATCATTACTTCCCCTATATCGCTGTGTTTTCTCGCACCTCTGATGCATTCTCTTGTATTGCCATGTTTTCGCGCACCTCTTACAATTTCCCCTATATCGCCGTGTTCTCGCACACCTCTCATACCTTCCCCTATATCACTGTTTTTTTGCGCATGTCCCATAGCGTCCCCTACATCGCTGTGTCTTCTCGCACCTCTGATACTTTCCCCTGTATCGCCGTGGTTACGCGCACATCCCATAGGTTCCACTATATTGCCCTGTTTTTGCGCACCTCTCATGGCTTCCCCTATATCACGGTGTTTTCGCGCACATCCCCTATATCGCTGTCCTTCACACACATCTCATAACTTCCCCTATATCGCCCTGTTTTCACGCACCTCCCATACCTTCCCCAATATCGCTGTGTTTTCGTGCACCTCTCATTCCTTCCCTTATATCGCTGTGTTTTCACGCACCTCTCATAACTTCTCCTAATTCGCTGTATTTTTGCGCAGTTCTTATACTTTCCCCTATACTGCCGTGTTTTCATGCACATCTCATAACGCCCTCTATATCGCTGTGTATTCGCGCACACTCCATAGCATCCCTTGTATTGCTGTGCCTTCGCGCACCTCTCATATCTTCCCCTATTGCGCCCTGTTTTCGCGCACCTTCCATACCTTCCACTTTATCGCTGTGTTTTCAGGCACCTCTCATACCTCCCTCTATATCGCTGTGTTTTCACGCACCTCTCATAATTTCTCCTATATCGCCGTATTTTTGCACACCTCTCATGGCTTCCCCAATATCGCCGTGTTTTAATGCACATCTCTTAACTTCCCATATATCGCTGTGTATTCGCGCACCTGCCATAGCATCCCCTATATCGCTGTGCCTTCGCGCACCACTCATACCTTCCCCTATATCGCCCTGTTTCCCGCCACCTCTCATGGTTTCCCCAATATCGCCGTGTTTTCATGCACATCTCATAACGTCTCCTATATCTCTGAGTATTCACGCACCTCCCATAGCATTCCTTTTATCGCTGTGCCGTCGCGTACCGCTCATACCTTCCCCTATATCGCCCTGTTTCCCGTGCACTTCCCATGGCTTCGCATACATCGCTGTGTTTTTGCACACCTCTCATACCTTCCCCTATATCGCCCTGTTTTCGCGCACATCCCATAACTTCAACTTTATCGCTGTGTTATTGCTTACCTCTCATAGCTTCCCCTATATCGCCGTGTTTTCGCGCACCTCTCATGTCTTCACCCATATCGCTGTGTTTCCGCTCCTCTCATTACTTCCCCTATATCGCTCTGTGTTCTCGCACTTCTGATACTGTTCCCTGTATCAACGTGTTTTCACTCAACTCTCACAATTTCACCTATATCGCCGTGTTCTCGCACACCTCTCATATCTTCCCCTATATCACTGTGTTTTCGCGCACGTCCAATAGCGTCCCCTATATCGCTGTGTTTTCACGCACCTCTCATGTCTTCCCCTATATCACTGTGTTTTCGTGCACCTCCCATACCATCCCCTATATTGCTGTGACTTCGCACACCTCTCATACCTTTCCCTATATTGCTGTGTTCTCGCACACCTCTCATACCTTCCCCTATATCGCCCTGTTTTCGCACAACTCTCATACCTCCCCTTATAATCGCTGTGTTTTCACGCACCTCTCATAACTTCTCCTGTATTACTGTATTTTTGCGTACCTCTCATAACTTCCCCTATATTGCCGTGTTTTTACGCACATCTCATAACGTCCCCTATATCGCTGTGTATTCGCGCACCTCCCATAGCATCCCCTATATCGCTGTGCCTTCACGAACCTCTCATACCTTCCGCTATATCGCACAGTTTTCGCGCACCTCCGATTCCTTCCCCTATATCGCTGTGTTTTCACACACCTCTCATAACTTCTCCTATATCACTGAGTTTTTGTGCACCTCTCATACCTCCCCTAATATCGCTGAGTTTTCATGCACATCTCATCACGTCCCCTGTATCGCTGTGTATTCGCGCACCTCCCATAGCATCCCCGAGATCCCTGTGCCTTGAACACCTCTCATAGTTTTCCTTATATCGCTGTCTTTTCGCGCACGTCCCATAGATTCAGTTTTATCGCTGTATTATTGCTCACCTCTCATAGCTTCCCCTGTATCGCCGTGTTTTTGCTCACCTCTCATGTCTTCACCTAGATCGCTATGTTTTCGCTCCTCTCAATACTTCCCCTATATCGCTGTGTTTTCTCGCACAATTGATACATTCTCCCGTATCGCTGTGTTTTCGCACACCTCTCATTATTTCCCCTATATCGCCGTGTTCTCGCGCACCTCTCATACCTTCCCCTATATGGCCCTGTTTTTGCGCACATCCCATACTTTCCACTATATTACCCTGTTTTCGCGCACCTCTCATGTCTTCCACTACATCGCTGTGTTTTCTGGCACCTCTGATGCTTTCCCCTGTAACGCCAAGTTTTCGCGCACCTCTCATACTTCCCCTATATCGCCGTATATATGCGCACCTCTCATACCTCCCCCTATATTGCCATGTTTTTATGCACATCTCATACCGTCTCCTATATCACTGTGTTTTCGCGCACTCCCATAGCATCCCCTATATCGCTGTGCCTTCGTGCACCTCTCATACCTTCCCCTATATCGCCCTCTTTTCACGCACCTCCTATACCTTCCCTTATATCGCTGCATTTTCGTGCACCTCTCATACCTTCCCCTATATGGCTGTGTTTTCATGCACATTTCATAACATCCCATATATATCTGTGTATTTGGGCACCTCCCATTCCTTCCCGAATATATCTCTGTGTTT
Source organism: Mobula birostris (assembly GCF_030028105.1). Classification (NCBI taxonomy): domain Eukaryota; kingdom Metazoa; phylum Chordata; class Chondrichthyes; order Myliobatiformes; family Myliobatidae; genus Mobula; species Mobula birostris. Next base: position 643,015 of record NW_027276131.1, read on the forward strand.
TTGTGCATCTTTCATATCTTCCCCTATATCGCTGTGTTTTCGCACACCTCTCATAACTTCTCCTATATCGCTGTGTTTTTGTGCACCTCTGATATCTTCCCTAATATCGCTGCATTTTCATGCACATCTCATCACGTCCCCTATATCACTGTGTATTCACGCACCTCCCATAGCATCCCCTATATTGCTGTGCCTTGCGCACCTCTCATAGCTTCCCCTATATCACTGTCTTTTCGCGCACATCCCATAGATTCACCTTTATCGCTGTGTTATTGCTCACCTCTCATAGCTTCCCCTGTATCGCCGTGTTTTTGCTCACCTCTCATAGCTTCCCCTATATCGCCGTGTTTTCGCGCACCTCTCATGTCTTCACCTAGATCTCTATGTTTTCGCTCCCCTCAATACTTCCCTTATATCGCTGTGTTTTCTCGCACCTCTGATACATTCCCCTGTATCGCCGTGGTTTTGCGCACATCCCATAGGTTCCACTTTTTCGCCTTGTTTTTGCATACCTCTCATGTCTTCCCCTATATTACGGTGTTTTCGTGCACCTCACATAGCATCCCCTATATCGCTGTGCCTTCGCGCACCTCTCATAACTTCCCCTATATTGCCCTGTTTTCGCTCACCTCCCATACCTTCCCCAATATCGCAGTGTTTTCGTGCACCTCTCATACCTTCCCTTATATCGCTGTGCTTTCGCGCACCTCCCATAGCTTCGCTTACATCGCTGTTTTCGCGCACATCCCTTAGCTTCACCTTATATCGCTGCGTTTTCATGCACCTCTCATACCTTCCCCTATATTGCCCTGTTTTCACGCACCTCCTATACCTTCCCTTATATCACTGCGTTTTCGTGCACCTCTCATAGCTTCCCCTATATGGCTGTGTTTTCATGCACATCTCATAACGTCCCCTATATCGCTGTGTATTCGTGCACCTCCCATTCCTTCCCGTATACATCTCTGTGTTTTCGTGCACCTTTCATACCTGCCCCTATATCGCTGCGTTTTCATGCACATATCATCACGTCCCCTATATAGCTGTGTATTCACGCACCTCCCATAGCATCCCCTATATCGCTGTGCCTTGCGCACCTCTGATAGCTTCCCCTATATCACTGTCTTTTCGCTCACATCCCATAGATTCACCTTTATCGCTTTGTTATTGCTCACCTCTCATAGCTTCCCCTGTATCGCCGTGTTTTTGCACACCTCTCATAATTTCCCCTATATCGACGTGTTCTCGCACACCTCTCATACCTTACCCTATATCGCCCTGTTTTCGTGCACATCACATAGCTTCCACTATATTGCCCTGTTTTCCCGCACCTCTCATGTATTCCACTACATCACTGTGGTTTCTGGCACCTCTGATGCATTCCCCTGTAACGCCAAGTTTTCGCGCACCTCTCATACTTTCCCCTATCTCGCTGTGTTCTCGCACATCTCTCATACCTTCCCCTATATCACTGTTTTTTCGCGCACGTCCCATAGCGTCCTCTATATCGCTGTGTTTTCGCACACCTCTCATAACTTCTCCTATCTAGCTGTGTTTTTGCGCACCTCTCATACCTTCCCTAATACCGTTGCGTTTTCATGCACATCTCATCACGTTCCCTAAATCGCTGTGTATTCGCGCACCTCCCATAGCATCCTCTATATCGCTTTGCCTTCATGCACCTCTCATACCTTCCCCTATATCGCCCTGTTTTTGCGCACCTCCCATTCCTTCACCTATATGGCTGTGTTTTCACACACCTCTCATAACTTCTCCTACATCGCTGTGTTTTTGTGCACCTCTCATACCTTCCCTAATATCGCTGCATTTTCATGCACATCTCATCACGTCCCCTATATCGCAGTGTATTCATGCACCTACCATAGCATCCCCTATATGGCTGTGCCTTGCGCACCACTCATACCTTTCCCTATATCGATGTCTTTTCGCGGGCATCACATAGTTTCACCTTTATCGCTGTGTTATTGCTCACCTCTCATAGCTTCCCCTGTATCGCCGTGTTTTTGCTCACCTCTCAAAGCTTCCCCTATATCACCGTGTTTTCGCGTAACTTTCCTGTCTTCCACTATATCACTGTGTTTTCGCGCACCTTCCATAGCATCCCCTATATTGCTATGCCTTCGCATACCTCTCATAACTTCATCTATATCACCCAGTTTTCGATCACCTTCCATACCTTCCCCTATATCGCTGTGTTTTCGTGCACCTCTCATTCGTCCCCCTATATCACTGTGCCTTGCGCACCTCTCATACCTTCCCCTATATCGCTGTCCTTTCGCGCACATCCCATAGATTCACCTTTATCGCTGTGCTATTGCTCACCTCTCATAGCTTCCCCGGTATCGCCGTGTTTTTGTGCACCTCTCATAACGTCCCCTATATCGCTGTGTATTCGCGCACCTCCCATAGCATCCCCTATATCGTTGTGCCTTCGCGCACCTCTCATACCTTCCCCTATATCGCCCTGTTTTCACGCACCTCCCATTCCTTCACCTATATCGCCCTGTTTTCACGCACCTCCCATTCCTTCACCTATATCGCCCTGTTTTCGCGCACCTCCCATTCCTTCACCTAAATCGCTGTTTTCGTACATCTCTCGTACCTTTCCCTATATCGCTGTGTTTTCACACACCTCTCATAACTTCTCCTATATCGCTGTGTTTTTGTGCACCTCTCATACCCTCCCTAATATCGCTGCGTTTTCATGCACATCTCATCACGTCCCCTATATCACTGTATATTCATGCACCTCCCATAGCATCCCCTAAATCGCTGTGCCTTCGTGCACCTCCCATACCTTCCCCTATATCGCCCTGTTTTCGCGCTCCTCCTATACCTTCCCTGAAATCGCTGCGTTTTCTTGTACCTCTCATAGCTCCCCCTATATCGTTGTGTTTTCACGCACCTCTCATAACTTCTCCTATATTTCTGTATTTTTGCACACCTCTCATAACTTCCCCAATATCGCCGTGATTTTATGCACATCTCATAACGTCCCCTATATCGCTGTGTATTCGTGCACCTCTCATAGCTTCCCCTATATCGCTGTCTTTTCGCGCACATCCCATAGATTCACCTTTATCGCCGTGTTTTTACTCACCTCTCATAGCTTCCCCTATATCGCTGTGCTTTCGCGCACCTCTCATGTCTTCACCAAGATCGCTATGTTTTTGCTCCTCTCAATACTTCCCCTATAGCGCTGCTTTCTCGCACATCTGATACATTCTCCCGTATCGACGTGTTTTCGCACACCTCTCATAATTTACCCTATATAGCCGAATTCTCGCACACCTCTCATACCTTCCCCTATATCTTTGTGTTTTTGCGCACGTCCCATTGCGTCCCCTATATCGCTGTGATTTTTGTGCACCTCTTATACCTTCCCCTATATCGTCCTGTTTTCATGCACATCCCATATCTTCCACTATATTGCCCTGTTTTCGCGCACCTCTCATGTATTCCACTACATCGCTGTGTTTTCTGGCACCTCTGATGCATTCCCCTGTAACGCCAAGTTTTCGTGCACCTCTCATACTTTCCCCTATATCGCCGTGTTTACGCGAACCTCTCATACCTCCCCCTATATCGCCATGTTTTATGCACATCTCATACCGTCCCCTATATTACTGTGTTTTCGCGCACCTCCCATAGCATCCCCTATATCACTGTGCCTTCGTGCACCTCTGATACCTTCCCCTATATCGCCCTGTTTTCGTGCACCTCTCATACCTTCCCCTATTTCGCTGTATTTTCATGCACATCTCATAACAACCCCTATTTCGCTGTGTTTTCGAGCACCTCCCATAACATTCCCTATATCACTGTGTTTTCACGCACCTCTCATAACTTCCCCTATATCACTGTTTTTTCGCACACCTCTCATGGTTTCCCATCTATCGCCGTGTATTCACGCACAGCTCAAACCGTAGCATATATCGCCGTGCTTTCGCGCACCTCTCACACCTTCCCCTATATCGCTGTGTATTCACGCACCTCCCATAGCATCCCCTATATCGCTGCGCATTCCCACACCTCTCATACCTTCCCCTACATCGCCCTGTTTTAGCGCACATCCCATAACTTCCACTATATTGCCATGTTTTTGCGCACCTCTCATGTCTTCCCCTACATCGCTGTGTTTTCTCGCACCTCTGATGCATTCCCCTGTTATGCCAAGTTTTCGCACACGTCTCATACTTTCCCCTATATCGCCGTGTTCTCGCGCACCTCTCATAGCTTTCCATATATCGCCATGTTTTCATACACATCTCATACCGTCCCCTATATCACTGTGTTTTCGCGCACCTCCCATAGCATCCCCTATATCGCTGTGCCTTCGTGCACCTCTCATACCTTCCCCTATATCGCCGTGTTTTCATGCACATCTCATAACTTCCCCTATATCGCTGTGTTTTCGCACACCTCTCATACCTTCTCCTATATCGATGTCTTTTCGCGCACATCCCATAGATTCACCTTTATCGCTGTGTTATTGCTCACCTCTCATAGCTTCCCCTGTATCGGCGGGTTTTAGCTCACCTCTCATAGCTTCCACTATATTGTCTTGTTTTCGCGCACCTCTCATGTCTTCCCCTATATCATTGTGTTTTCGTGCACCTTCCATAGCATCCCCTATATTGCTGTGCCTTCATCTATATCACCCTGTTTTCGAGCACCTTCCATACCTTCTCCTATATCGCTGTGCCTTGCGCACCTCTCATAACTTCCCGTATATCGCTGTGTTTTCGCACACCTCTCATGGTTTCCCGACTATTGCCGCGTATTCATGCACATCTCATACCGTCCCGTATATCGCTGTGTTTTCGCACACCTCTCATACCTTCGCCTACATCGCAGTGTATTTGCGCACTTGTCATAACTTCCCCTATATCGCCGTATCGTTATGCACATCTCATAACGTCCCCTATATCGCTGTGTATTCGCGCACCTCCCATAGCATCCCCTATATCGCCCTGTTTTCGTGCACCTCCCATTCCTTCACTTATATCGCCCTGTTTTCGTGCACCTCCCATTCCTTCACGAATATCGCTGTTTTCGTGCTCCTCTCATAACTTTCCTAATATCGCTGCGTTTTCATGCACATCTCATCACGTCCCCTATAACGCTGTGTATTCACACATCTCCCATAGCATCCCCCATATCACTGTGCCTTGCGCACCTCTCATACCTTCCCCTATATCGCTGTGTTTTCAGGCACGTCTCATGGCTTCCCCAATATCGCCGTGTATTCATGCACATCTCATACCGTCCACTAAATCGTTGTGTTTTCGCGCACCTCCCATAGCTTCGCCTACATCGCTGTTTTCGCGCACATCCCATATCTTCACCTTGATCGCTGTGTTATTGCTCACCTCTCATAGCTTACCCTATATCGCCGTGTTTTCGCGCACCTCGCATGTCTTAACTTATATCGCAATGTTTTCGCTCCTATCATTACTTCCCCTATATCGCTGTGTTTTCTCGCACCTCTGATAAATTCTCCTGTATTGCCATGTTTTTGCGCACCTCTTACAATTTCCCCTATATCGCCGTGTTCTCACACACCTCTCATACATTCCTCTATATCACTGTTTTTTTGCGCATGTCCCATGGCGTCCCCTATATGGCTGTGTTTTCTCGCACCTCTGATACATTCCCCTGTATCGCCGTGGTTTCGCGCACATCCGATAGTTTCCACTATATTGCCCTGTTTTTGCGCACCTCTCATGTCTTCCCCTATATCACGGTGTTTTCGCGCACCTCTCATAGCATCCCCTGTATTGCTGTGCCTTCACGCACCTCTCATAACTTCCCCTATATCGCCCTGTTTTCGCTCACCTCCCATACCTTCCCCAATATCGCTATGTTTTCGTGCACCTCTCCTACCTTCCCTTATATCGCTGTGTTTTCACGCACCTCTCATAACTTCCCCTATATCACCCTGTTTTCGCTCACCTCCCATACCTTCCCCAATATAGCTATGTTTTCGTGCACATCTCATAATGTCCCCTATATCTCTGTGTATTCGCGCACCTGCCATAGCATCCCCTATATCGCTGTGACTTCGCGCACCTCTCATACCTTCCCCTATGTCGCCCTGTCTTAGCACACTCCCATACCGTCGCCTATATCGCTGTATTTTCGCACACCTCTCATGGCTTCCCCAATATCGCCGTGTTTTCATGCATGTCTCATAACGTCCCCTATATCGCTGGGTTTTCACGCACCTCTCATAACTTCCACTATATCGCCCTGCTTTCGAGTACCTCCCATACCTTCCCCTATATCGCTGTGTTTTCGTGTACCTCTCATACCTCCCCCTATATCGCTGTGTTTTCGTGTACCTCTCATACCTCCCACTATATTGCTGTGTTTTCACACACCTCTCATAACTTCTCCTATATTGCTGTATTTTTGCGCACCTCTCATAACTTCCCCTATATCGCCGTGTTTTTATGCACATCTCATAACGTCCCCTATATCGCTGTGTATTCAAGCACCTCCCATTCCTTCCCGTGTATATCTCTGTGTTTTCGTGCACCTTTCATACCTTCCCCTATATCGCTGTGTTTTCGCACACCTCTCATATCTTCTCCTATATCACTGTGTTTTTGTACACCTCTCATACCTTCCCTAATATCGCTGCGTTTTCATGCACATCTCATCACGTCCCCTATATTGCTGTGTTTTCACGCACCTCTCATAACTTCTCCTACATCTCTGTGTTTTCATGCACCTCTCATAGCTTCCCCTATATCGCCGTGTTTTCGCGCACCTCTCATGTCATCACCTAGATCGCTATGTTTTCGCTCCTCTTAATACTTCCCCTATATCGCTGTGTTTTCTAGCACATATCATACATTCTCCCGTATCGCCGTGTTTTCGCACACCTCTCATAATTTCCCCTATATCGCCGTGTTCTCGCACAGCAATCATACCTTCCCCTATATCACTGTGTTTTCGCATACGTCCCATTCCGTCCCCTATATCGCTGTGTTTTCGCGCACCTCTCATACCTTCCCCTATTCGCCCTGTTTTCGTGCACATCCCATAGCTTCCACTATATTGCCCTGTTTTCGTGCACCTCTCATGTATTCCACTACATCGCTGTGTTTTCACGCACCTCTCATACCTCCCCGTATATCGCCGTGTTTTTATGCACATCTCATACCGTCCACTATATTACTGTGTTTTCCCGCACCTCCCATAGCATCCCCTATGTCGGTGTGCCTTCGCGCACCTCTCATACCTTCCCCTATATCGCTGTGTTTTTGTGCACCCCTCATACCTTCCCCAATATCGCCCTGTTTTCGCGCATCTCCTATACCTTCCCTTATATCGCTGCATTTTCGTGCACCTCTCATACCTTCCCGTATATCGCTGTGTTTTCATGCACATCTCATAACGTCCCCTATTTCGCTGTGTATTCGTGCACCTCCCATAACATTCTCTATATCGCTCTGACTTCACACACATTCTCATACCTTCCCCTATATCACCGTGTTTTCATGCACATCTCATAACGTCCCCTATATTGCTGGGTTTTCACGCACCTCTCATAACTTCCCCTATATCACCCTGTTTTCGCACTCCTTTCATACCTTCACCTATATCACTGTGTTTTCACGCACCTCTCATAACTTCCCCTATATCGCTGTGTTTTCGCATACCTCTCATGGTTTCCCGTCTATCGCCGTGCATTCATGCACATCTCATACCGTCCCGTATATCGCTGTGCTTTCGCGCACCTCTCATACCTTCCCCTGTATCGCTGTGTTTTTGTGCACCTCTCATACCTTCACTAATATCGTTGCATTTTCATGCACATCTCATCACATTCCCCATATCGCTGTGCATTCACGCACCTCCAATAGTATCCTCTATATCGCTGTGCATTCACGCACCTGCCATAGTATCTCCTATATCTTTGTGCCTTCGCGTACCTCTCATACCTTCCCCTATATCGCCCTGTTTTCGTGCATCTCCCATTCCTTCCCCTATATCGCTGTGTTTTCGTGCACCTTTCATACCTTCCCCTATATCACTGTTTTCACACACCTCTCATAACTTCTCGTATATCGCTGTGTTTTTGTGCACCTCTCATACCTTCCCTAATATCGATGCGTTTTCATGCACATATCATCACGTCCCCTATATCGCTGTGTATTCACGCACCTCCCATAGCATCCCCTATATCGCTGTGCATTGCGCACCTCTCATACCTTCCCCTGTATCGCTGTCTTTTCGCGCACATCCAATAGATTCACCTTTATCGCTGTGTTATTGTTCACTTCTCATAGCTTCCCCTGTATCGCCGTGTTTTTGCTCACCTCTCATAGCTTCCCCTATATCGCCATGTTTTCGTGCACCTCTGATGTCTTCACCGAGATCGCTATGTTTTCGCTCCTCTCATTACTTCCCCTATATCGCTGTGTTTTCTCGCACATCTGATACATTCTCCCGTGTCGCCGTGTTTTCATACACATCTCATACCGTCCCCTATATCACTGTGTTTTCGCGCACCTCCCATAGCATCCCCTATATCGCTGTGCCTTCGTGCACTTCTCATACCTTCCCCTATATCGCCGTGTTTTCATGCACATCTCATAACGTCCCCTATATTGCTGGGTTTTCATGCACCTCTCATAACTTCGCCTATATCTCCCTGTTTTTGCGCACCTCTCATAACTTCCCTATATCGCTGTGTTTTTGCACACCTCTCATGGATTCTCGACTATCGCCGTGTATTCATGCACTTCTCATACCGTCCCCTATATCGATGTCTTTTCGCACACATCCCATAGATTCACCTTTATCGCTGTGATATTGCTCACCTCTCATAGCTTCGCCTGTATCGCCGGGTTTTAGCACACCTCTCATAGCTTCCACTATATTGCCCTGTTTTCGCGCACCTCTCATGTCTTCCCCTATATCACTGTGTTTTTGCGCACCTTCCATAGCATCCCCTATATTGCTGTGCCTTCGCATACCTCTCATAACTTCATCTATATCACCCTGTTTTCGAGTACCTTCCATATCTTCCCCTATATCGCTGTGCCTTGCGCACCTTTCATACCTTCCCCTATATCGCTGTCTTTTCGCGCACATCCCATAGATTCACCTTTTTCACTGTGTTATTGCTCACCTCTCTAGCTTCCCCTACATCGACGTGTTGCTGCGCACCTCTCATAACTTCCCCTATATCGCTGTATTGTTATGCACATCTCATAACGTCCCCTATATCGCTGTGTATTCGCGCACCTCTCATACCTTCCCCTATATCGCCCTGTTTCCCGCGCACCTCCCATGGCTTCGCCTACATCGCTGTGTTTTTGCGCACCTCTCATACCTTCCCTAATATCACTGCGTTTTCATGCACATCTCATCACGTCCCCTATATCGCTGTGTATTCATGCACCTCCCATAGCATCCCCTATATCGCTGTGCCTTGCACACCTCTCATACCTTCCCCTATATCGCTGTCTTTACGCGCACATCCCATAGATTCACCTTTATCGCTGTGTTTTTGCTCACCTCTCATAGCTACCCCTGTATCGCCGTCTTTTTGCTCACCTCTCATAGCTTCCCCTATATCGCTGTGTTTTCGCGCACCTCTCCTGTCTTCCCCAATATCACTGTGTTTTCGCGCACCTCTCATACCTTCCCCTATATCGCTGTGTTTTCGTGCTCCTCTCATACCTTCACTAATAATATTGCATTTTCATGCACATCTCATCACGTCCCCTATATTGCTGTGTATTCACGCACCTCCCATAGTATCCCCTATATCGCTGTGCCTTGCGCACCTCTCATAGCTTCCCCTCTATCGCTGTGTTTTCACGAACCTCTCTTAACTTCTCCTATATCGCCGTCTTTTTGCACACCTCTCATACCTTCCCCTATAACGCCGTGTTTTTGTGCACATTTTATAACGTCCCCTATATCGCTGTTTTTTCTCGCACCTCTGATGGCTTCCCCGATATCGCCGTGTATTCATGCACATCTCATACCGTCCCCTATATCGCTATGTTTTCGCGCACCTCTCATACCTTCCCCTATATCGCTGTGTTTTCACGCACCTCTCTTAACTTCTCCTATATCGCTGCATTTTCGTGAACTTCTCATACCTCCCCTTATATCGCTGTGTTTTCATGCACATCTCATAACGTCCCCTATTTCCCTGTGTATTCGTGCACCTCCCATAACATTCCCTATATCGCTCTACCTTCACGCACCTCTCATACCTTCCCCTATATCGCCGTGTTTTCATGCACATCTCATAACGTCCCCTATATTGCTGGATTTTCACGCATCTCTCATAACTTCCCCTATATCGCCCTGTTTTCGCACTCCTCTCATACCTTCACCTATATCACTGTGTTTTCACGCACCTCTCATAACTTCCCCTATATCGCTGTGTTTTCGCACACCTCTCATACCTTCCCCTATATCGCTGTGTTTTTGTGCACCTCTCATACCTTCATTAATATCGTTGCATTTTCATGCATATCTCATCACGTCCCCTATATCGCTGTGCATTCACGCACCTCCCATAGTATCCCCTATATCGCTGTGCCTTCGCGCACCTCTCAAACCTTCCCCTATATCGCCCTGTTTTCGTGCATCTCCCATTCCTTCCCCTATATCGCTGTGTTTTCGTGCACCTTTCATACCTTCCCCTATATCACTGTGTTTTCACACACCTCTCATAACTTCTACTATATCGCTGTGTTTTTGTGCGCCTCTCATACCTTCCCTAATATCGCTGCAGTTTCATGCACATCTCATCACGTCCCCTATATCGCTGTGTATTCACGCACCTCCCATAGCATCCCCTATATCGCTGTGCCTTGCGCACCTCTCATACCTTCCCCTATATCGCTGTCTTTTTGCGCACATCCCATGGATTCACCTTTATCGCTGTTTTATTGCTCACCTCTCATAGCTTTCCCTGTATCACCGTGTTTTTGCTCACCTCTCATAGATTCCCCTATATCGCCCTGTTTTCATGCACCTCCCATACCTTCCCCGATATCGTTGTGTTTTCGTGCTCTTCTCATACCTTCCCCTATATCGCTGTGTTTTCAGGCACCTCTCATGGCTTCCCCAATATCGCAGTGTATTCATGCACATCTCATACCGTCCCCTATATCGCTGTGTATTCGCGCACCTCCCATAGCTTTGCCTACATCGCTGTTTTCACGCACATCCAATAGCTTCACCTTGATCGCTGTGTTATTGCTCACCTCTCATAGCTTACCCTATATCGTTGTGTTTCACGCACCTCGCATGTCTTCACCTATATCGCTATGTTTTCGCTCCTATCATTACTTCCCCTATATCGTTGTGTTTTCTCGCACCTCTGATACATTCTCCTGTATTGCAATGTTTTCGCGCACCTCTTACAATTTCCCCTATATCGCCGTGTTCACGCACACCTCTCATACCTTCCCCTATATCACTGTTTTTTTGCGCAGGTCCCATAGCTTCCCCTATATCACTGTGTTTTCGCGCACCTTTCATAACTTCCCCAATATCGCCCTGTTATCACGCACATCGCCTAGCTTCCACAATATTGCCCTGTTTTCGCGCCCCTCTCATGTTTTCCCCTATATCACTGTGTTTTCGCACACCTCCCATAGCAAACCCTATATTGCTGTGCCTTCGCACACCTCTCATACCTTCCTCTATATCGCCTTGTTGTCGAGCACCTCCCATACCTTCCCCTTATCGCTGTGATTTCGTGTACCTCTCATACCTCCCCCTATATCGCTGTGTTTTCACGCACCTCGCATAGCGTCCCCTATATCGCTGTATATTCACATACCTCCCATCGCATCCCCTATATCGCTGTGACTTGCGCACCTCTCATAACTTCCCCTATATTGCTGTCTTTTCGCGCACATCCCATAGATTCAGCTTTATCGCTGTGTTATTGATCTCCTCTCATAGCTTCCCCTGTATCGCCGTGTTTTTGCTCACCTCTCATGTCTTCACCTAGATCGCTATGTTTTCGCTCCTCTCAATACTTCCCCTATATCGCTGTGTTTTCTCGCACAATTGATACATTCTCCCGTATCGCCATGTTTTCGCACACCTCTCATACCTTCCCCTGTATCGCTGTGTTTTTGTGCACCTCTCATACCTTCACTAATATCGTTGCATTTTCATGCACATCTCATCACGTCCCCTACATCGCTGTGCATTCACGCACCTCCCATAGTATCCCCTATATCGCTGTGCCTTCGCGCACCTCTCATACCTTCCCCTATATCGCCCTGTTTTCGTGCATCTCCCATTCCTTCCCCTATATCGCTGTGTTTTCGTGCACCTCTCCTACCTTCCCTTATATCTCTGTGTTTTCACGCACCTCTCATAACTTCTCCTATATCGCTGTATTTTTGCGCAGCTCCAATACCTTCCCCTATATTGCCGTGTTTTCATGCACATCTCATAATGTCCCCTATATCTCTGTGTATTCGCGCACCTGCCATAGCATCCCCTATATCGCTGTGACTTCGCGCACCTCTCATACCTTCCCCTATGTCGCCCTGTCTTCGCACACTCCCATAGCGTCGCCTATATCGCTGTATTTTCGCACACCTCTCATGGCTTCCCCAATATCGCCGTGTTTTCATGCACATCTCATAATGTCCCCTATATCTCTTTGTACTCATGCAACTCCCATAGCATCCCCTATATCGCTGTGCCTTGTGCACCTCTCATACCTTCCCCTATATCGCTGTCTTTTCGCGCACATCCCATAGATTCACCTTTATCGCTGTGTTATTGTTCACCTCTCATAGCTTCCCCTGTATCGCCGTGTTTTTGCTCACCTCTCATAGCTTCCCCTATATCGCCATGTTTTCGTGCACCCCTCATGTCTTCACCGAGATCGCTATGTTTTCGCTCCTCTCATTACTTCCCCTATATCGCTGTGTTTTCTCACACATCTGATACATTCTCCCGTATCGCCGTGTTTTCGCGCACCTCTCATAATTTCCCCTATCTCGCCGTGTTCTCGCACATCTCTCATACCTTCCCCTATATCACTGTGTCTTCGCGCACGTCCCATTGCGTCCCCTATATCGCTGCGCTTTCGCGCACCTCTCATACCTTCCCCTGCATCGTCCTGTTTCTGCGCGCATCTCATGTCTTCCCCTACATCGCTGTTTTCTCGCGCCTCTCATGCATTCGCCTGTCATGCCAAGTTTTCGCGCACCTCTCATTCTTTCCCATATATCGCCGTGTTTTCACGCACCTCTCATAGCTTCCCATATATCGCCGTGTTTCCATACACATCTCATACCGTCCCCTATATCACTGTGTTTTCGCGCACCTCCCATAGCATCCCCTATATCGCCGTGCCTTCGTGCACTTCTCATACCTTCCCCTATATCGCCGTGTTTTCATGCACATCTCATAACGTCCTCTATATTGCTGGGTTTTCACGCACCTCTCATAACTTCCCCTATATCGCTGTGTTTTCGCACACCTCTCATGGATTCTCGACTATCGCCGTGTATTCATGCACATCTCAGACCATCTCCTATATCGCTGTGTTTTCGCATACCTCTCATAACTTCATCTATATCACCCTGTTTTCGAGTACCTTCCATACATTCCCCTATATTGCTGTGCCTTGCGCACCTTTCATACCTTCCCCTATATCGCTGTCTTTTCGCGCACCTCCCATTCCTTCACCTATATCGCTGTTTTCGTGCACCTCTCATACCTTCCCCTATATCGCCCTGTTTCCCGCGCACCTCCCATGGCTTCGCCTACATCGCTGTGTTTTTGTGCACCTCTCATACCTTCACTAATATCGTTGCATTTTCACGCACATCTCATCATGTCCCCTATATCGCTGTGCATTCACGCACCTCCCATAGTATCCCCTATATCGCTGTGCCTTCGCGCACCTCTCAAACCTTCCCCTATATCGCCCTGTTTTCGTGCATCTCCCATTCCTTCCCCTATATCGCTGTGTTTTCGTGCACCTTTCATACCTTCACCTTTATCACTGTGTTTTCACACACCTCTCATAACTTCTACTATATCGCTGTGTTTTTGTGCACCTCTCATACCTTCCCTAATATCGCTGCATTTTCATGCACATCTCATCACGTCCCCTATATCGCTGCGTATTCATGCACCTCCTATAGCATCCCCTATATCGCTGTGCCTTGCGCACCTCTCTTAACTTCTCCTATATTGCTGTGTTTTTGTACACCTCTCATACCTCCCCTTATATCGCTGTGTTTTCACACACCTCTCATACCTTCTCCTGTATTGCTGTATTTTTGCGTACCTCTCATAACTTCCCCTATATTGCCGTGTTTTTATGCACATCTCATACCATCCCCAATATCGCACAGTTTTCGCGCACCTCCGATTCCTTCCCCTATGTCGCTGTGTTTTCGTGCACCCTTCATACCTTCCCCTATATCGCTGTGTTTTCACACACCTCTCATAACTTCTCCTATATCACTGAGTTTTTGTGCACCTCTCATACCTTCCCTAATATCGCTGAGTTTTCATGCACATCTCATACCTTCCCCTATATCGCTATGTATTCGCGCACCTCCCATACATTCCCCTATATCACTGTGCCTTCGCGCACCTCTCATGCATTCCCGTATACCGCTGTGTTTTTGCACACCTCTCATACCTTCCCCAATATCACCGTGTTTTCATGTACATCTCATAACGTCCCCAATGTCGCTGGGTTTTCACGCACCTCTCATAACTTCCCCTATATCGCCCTGTTTTCGCGCTCCTCTCATACCTTCCCCTATATCACTGTGTTTTCACGCAGCTCTCATACCTTCCCCTATATCGCTGTGTTTTCGCAAACCTCTCATGGCATCCCGACTATCGCCGTGTATTCATGCACATCTCATACCTTCCCCTATACCGATATGCTTTCGCGCACCTCCCATAGCTTCGCCTACATCGCTGTTTTCGCACACCTCTCATACCTTCCCCTATATTGATGTATTTTTGCGCACATCTCATACCTTCCCCTATATTGATGTGTTTTCATGCACATCTCATAACGTCCCCTATATCGCTGGGTATTTGCGCAACTCCCATACCCTCCCCTATATTACTGTGCCTTCGCGCACCTCTCATGCATTCCCGTATATCTCCCTGTTTTCCTGCACCTCCTATAGCTTCGCCTACATTGCTGTTTTCGCGCACCTCTCATACCTTCCCCTATATCGACGTATTTTTGCGCACATCTCATAACGCCTCCTATATCGCTGTGTATTTGCGTACCTCCCATACCATCCCTATATCACTGTGCCTTCGCGCACCTCTCATGCATTCCCGTATATTGCTGTGTTTTTGCACACCCCTCATACCTTCCCCAATATCACCGTGTTTTCATGCATATCTCATAACGTCCCCAATGTCGCTGAGTTTTCACACACTTCTCATAAATTCCCCCATATAGCCCTGTTTTCGCGCTCCTCTCATACCTTCACCTATATCACTATGTTTTCACGCAGCTCTCATACCTTCCCCTATATCAATGCATTTTTGCACACATCTCATGCCTTCTCCAAATCGCTGTGCTTTCGCGCACCTCCTACAGCTTCGCCTACATCGCTGTTTTCGCACACATCCCTTAGCTTCACCTTGATCGCTGTGTTATTGCTCACCTCTCATAGCTTACCCTATATCGCCGTGTTTACGCGCACCTCGCATGTCTTCACCTATATCGCTATGTTTTCGCCCCTATCATTACTTCCCCATATCACTGTGTTTTCTTGCACCTCTGATACATTCTCCTGTATTGCCATGTTTTTGCGCACCTCTTACAGTTTCCCCTATATAGCCGTGTTCTCGCACACCTCTCATACCTTCCCCTATATCACTGTTTTTTGCGCATCTCCCATAGCGTCCCCTATATCGCTGTGTTTTCTCGCACCTCTGATATATTCCCCTGTATCGCCGTGGTTTCGCGCACATCCCACAGCTTCCACTATATTGCCCTGTTTCTGCGCAGCTCTCATGTCTTCTCCTATATCACGGTGTTTCTGCGCACCTCTCATAGCATCCCCTATATCGCTGTGCCTTCGCGCACCTCTCATAACCTCTCCTATATCGCTGTATTTTTGCACAGATCTTATACCTTCCCCTATATTGCCGTGTTTTCATGCACATCTCATAACGTCCCCTATATCGCTGTGTATTCGCGCACCTCCCATAACATCCCTTATATTGCTGTGCCTTCGCGCACATCTCATACCTTCCCCTACATTGCCCTGTTTTCGCACACCTCCCATACCGTCCCCTATATCGCTGTGTATTCGTGCACCTGTTATACGTTCCCCTATATCTCTGTGTTTTCACACACTTCTCATAACTTCTCCTATATCGCTGTGTTTTCGTTTACCTTTCATACCTTCCCTTATATCGCTGTGTTTTCACACACCTCTCATAACTTCTCCTATATCACTGTGTTTTTGTGCACCTCTCATACCTTCCCTAATATCGCTGTTTTCATGCACAGCTCATCACGTCCCCTATATCGCTATGTATTCGCGCTCATCCCATAGCATCCCCTATATCACTGTGCATTGCGCACCTCTCATACCTTCCCCTATATCGCTGTCATTTCGCGCACATCCCATAGATTCATCACTATCGCTGTGTTATTGCTCACCTCTCATAGCTTCCCCTGTATTGCCGTGTTTTTGCTCATGTCTCATGTCTTCACCTAGATCGCTATGTTTTCGCTCCTCTCAATACTTCCCCTATATCGCTGTGTTTTCTCGCACAATTGATACGTTCTCCCGTATCGCCGTGTTTTTGCACCTCTCATAATTTCCCCTATATCGCCGTGTTCTCGCACACCTCTCATACCTTCCCCTATATCACTATGTTTTCGCGCACGTTCCATAGCGTCCCCTATATTATTATGTTTTCACGCACCTCTCATACCTTCCCCTATATCGCCCTGTTTTCGCGCACATCCCATACCTTCCACTATATTGCCCTGTTTTCGGGCACCTCTCATACTTTCCCCTATATCGCCGTATTTACGCGCACCTCTCATACCTCCCCCTATATCGCCATGTTTTTATGCACATCTCATACCGTCTCCTATATCGCTGTGTTTTCGCGCACTCCCATAGCATCCCCTATATCGCTGTGCCTTTGTGCACCTCTCATACCTTCCCTTATATCGCCCAGTTTTCGCGCACCTTCTATACCTTCCCTTATATCGCTGCGTTTTCGTGCACCTCTCATACCTTCCCCTATATTGCCCTGTTTTCGCGCACTTCCTATACCTTCCCTTATAACACTGCGTTTTCATGCACCTCTCATAGCTTCCCCTATATGGCTGTGTTTTCATGCACATCTCATAACGTCCCCTATATCGCTGTGTATTCGTGCACCTCCCATTCCTTCCCGTATATATCTCTGTGTTTTCGTGCACCTTTCATACCTTCCCCTATATCGCTGTGTTTTCGCTTACCTCTCATAACTTCTCCTATATCGCTGTGTTTTCGCGCACCTCGCATGTCTTCACCTATATCGCTATGTTTTCGCTCCTCTCAATACTTCCCCTATATCGCTGTGCTTTCTCGCACATCTGATACATTCTCCCGTATCACTGTGTTTTCGCACACCTCACTTAATTTCCCCTATATCGCCGTGTTCTCGCACACCTCTCCTTCACCTTACCCTATATCGCCCTGTTTTCATGCACATCGCATAGCTTCCACTACATTGCCCTGTTTTCGCGCACCTCTCATGTATTCCACTACATCGCTGTGTTTTCTGGCACCTCTGATGCATTCCCCTGTAATGCCAACTTTTTGCGCACCTCTCATACTTTCCCCTATCTCGACGTGTTCTCGCACATCTCTCATACCTTCCCCTTTATCACTGTGTTTTCGCGCACGTCCCATAGCGTCCTCTATATCGCTGTGCTTTCACGCACCTCTCATACCTTCCCCTACATCGCCCTGTTTTAGCGCACATCCCATAGCTTCCACTATATAGCCCTGTTTTTGCGCACCTCTCATGTCTTCCCCTACATCGCTGTGTTTTCTCGCACCTCTGATGAATTCCCCTGTAACGCCAAGTTTTCGGGCACCTCTCATACTTTCTCCTATATCACCGTGTTTTAGCGCACCTCTCATAGCTTCCCATATATCGCCGTGTTTTCATACACATCTCATACCGTCCCCTATATCACTGTGTTTTCGCACACCTCCCATAGCATCTTCTATGTCGCTGTACCTTCGTGCACCTCTCATACCTTCCCCTATATCGCCGTGTTTTCATGCACATCTCATAACGTCCCCTATATTGCTGGGTTTTCACGCACCTCTCATAACTTCCCCTGTATCGCCGTGTTTTTGCTCACCTCTCATAACTTCCCCTATATCGCCGTGTTGTTATGCGCATCTCAGAACGTCCCCTATATCGCTGTGTATTCGCGCACCTCCCATAGCATCCCCTATATCGCTGTGCCTTCGCGCACCTCTCATACCTTCCCCTATATCGCCCTGTTTTCGCGCACCTCCCATTCCTTCACCTATATCGCTGTTTTCGTGCACCTCTCATACATTCCCCTATATTGCTGTGTTTTCACACACCTCATAACTTCTCCTATATCGCTGTGTTTTTGTGCACCTCTCATACCTTCCCTAATATCGCTGCGTTTTCATGCACATCTCATCACGTCCCCTATATCAATGTATATTCACGCACATCCCATAGCATCCCCTATATCGCTGTGCCTTCGTGCACCTCTCATACCTTCCCCTATATCGCCCTGTTTACGCGCACCTCCTATACCTTCCCTTATATCGCTGCGTTTTCGTGTACCTCTCATACCTCCCCTATATCGTTCTGTTTTCACGCACCTCTCATAACTTCTCCTATATTTCTGTATTTTTGCGCACCTCTCATAACTTCCACTATATCGCTGTGATTTTATGCACATCTCATAACGTCCCCTATATCGCTGTGTATTCGTGCACCTCCCATACCTTCCCCTATATCGCTGTGTTTTTGCACACCTCTCATAACTTCTCGTATATCGCTGTGTTTTTGTGCACCTCTCATACCTTCCCTAATACCGTTGCGTTTTCATGCACATCTCATCACGTCCCCTATATCGCTGTGTATTCACGCACATCCCATAGTATCCCCTATATCGCTGTGCCTTGCGCACCTCTCATAGCTTCCCCTATATCACTGTATTTTTGCGCACATCCCATAGATTCACCTTTATCGCTGTGTAATTGCTCACCTGTCATAGCTTACCCTGTATCACCGTGTTTTTACTCACCTCTCATAGTTTCCCCTATATCGCCTTGGTTTCGCGCACCTCTCATGTCTTCACCTAGATCGCTATGTTTTCGCTCCTCTCAATACTTCCCCTATAGCGCTGTGTTTTCTCGCACATCTGATACATTCTCCGGTATCGCCGTGTTCTCGCACACCTCTCATAACTTCCTCCATATCACTGCGTTTTCGCGCACGTCTCATTGCGTCCCCTATAATCGCTGTGTTTTCGCACACCTCTCATAACTTCTCGTATATCTCTGTGTTTTTGTGCACCTCTCATACCTTGCCTAATACCGTTGCGTTTTCATGCACATCTCATCACATCCCCTATATCGCTGTGTATTCACGCACATCCCATAGTATCCCCTATATCGCTGTGCCTTGCGCACCTCTCATAGCTTCCCCTATATCACTGTATTTTCGCGCACATCCCATAGATTCACCTTTATCGCTGTGTAATTGCTCACCTGTCATAGCTTCCCCTGTATCACCGTGTTTTTACTCACCTCTCATAGCTTCCCCTATATCGCTGTGTTTTCGCGCACCTCTCATGTTTTCACCTAGATCGCTATGTTTTCGCTCCTCTCAATACTTCCCCTATAGCGCTGTGTTTTCTCGCACATCTGATACATTCTCAGGTATCGCCGTGTTTTCGCACACCTCTCATAATTTCCCCTATATCGCCAAATTCTCGCACACCTCTCATATCTTCCCCTATATCTTTGTGTTTTTGCGCACGTCCCATTGCGTCCCCTATATCGCTGTGTTTTTTGTGCACCTCTTATACCTTCCCCTATATCGTCCTGTTTTCATGCACATCCCATATCTTCCACTATATTGCCCTGTTTTCGCGCACCTCTCATGTATTCCACTACATCGCTGTGCTTTCTGGCACCTCTGATGCATTCCCCTGTAACGCCAAGTTTTCGCGCACCTCTCATACTTTTCCCTATATCGCCGTGTTTTCGCGCACCTCTCATACCTCCCCCTATATCGCAGTGTTTTTATGCACATCTCATACCGTCCCCTATATTACTGTGTTTTCGCGCAACTCCCATAGCATCCCCTATATCGCTGTGCCTTCATGCACCTCTCATACCTTCCCCTATATCGCCCAGTTTTCGTGCACCTCCTATACATTCCCTTGTATCGCTGCGTTTTCGTGCACCTCCCATACCTTCCCCTATTTCGCTGTGTTTTCATGCACATCTCATAACGTCCCCTATTTAGCTGTGTTTTCGTGCACCTCCCATAACATTCCCTATATCGCTGTGCCTTCACACACCTCTCATACCTTCCCCTATATCGCCTTTTTTTCATGCACATCTCATAAGGTCCACTATGTCGCTGGGTTTTCACGCACCTCTCATAACTTCCCCTTTGTCGCTGTTTTTTCGCACACCTCTCATGGTTTCCCGTCTATCGCCGTGTATTCATGCACATCTCAAACCGTCCCATATATTGCTGTGCTTTCGCGCACCTCTCACACCTTCCCCTATATCGCTGTGTTTTCGTGCACCTCTCATACCTTCACTAATTTCGTTGCACTTTCATGCACATCTCATCACGTCCCCTATATCGCTGTATATTCACGCACCTCCCATAGCATCCCCTATATCGCTGTGCATTCATGCACCTCTCATACCTTCCCCTATATCGCCCTGTTTTCACGCACCTCCCATTCCTTCACCTATATCGCTGTTTTCGTGCACCTCTCATACCTTCCCCTATATCGCTGTGTTTCCCGCACACCTCCCATGGCTTCGCCTAGATCGCTGTGTTTTTGCGCACCTCTCATACCTTTCCTAATATCGCTGCGTTTTCATGCACATCTTATCACGTCCCCTATATCGCTGTGTATTCACGCACCTCCCATAGCATCCCCTATATCGCTGTGCCTTGCGCACCTCTCGTACCTTCCCCGATATCGCTGTCTTTTCGCCCACATCCCATAGATTCACCTTTATCGCTGTGTTTTCGCGCACCTTCCATAGCATCCCCTATATTGCTGTGCCTTCGCATACCTCCATTAACTTCACCTATATCACCCTGTTTTCGAGCACCTTCTATACCTTCCCCTATATCGCTGTCTTTTCGCGCACATCCCATAGAGTCACCTTTATGGCTGTGTTATTGCTCACCTCTCATAGCTTCCCCTGTTATATTGGGGAATTTCACGCTTCCCCGTGATATTGGGGAAGCTATGTGAGGTGCGGGAAAACACAGCAATATAGGAGAAGCTATGAGAGGTGTGCATAAACACAGTGATTTGGGGAAAGCGATGAGAGGTGCGGGAAAACGCTTCGATAGAGGGGAAGCTACGAAAGGTGTGCGAAAATATCGGCATACATGGTAAGCTATGAGAGGTGTGCAAAAACAGCGATATAGTGGAAGCAGTGGGAGGTATGCGAAAACACAGCAATATAGGGAAAGCTATGAAAGCTGTTTGATAACACAGCGATATAGGGAAAGATGTGAGAGGTGCGCGAAAATGCGGCGTTACCAGGGAAGCTATGAGAGGTGCACGAAAACACATCGATATACTGGCAGGTATGAGAGGTGCACAAAAACAAAACGACATAGGGGTAGGTATGCGAGGTGCACGAAAACACAACGATATAGAGGAAGCGATGCGAGGTGCGCAAAAACACAGCGATATAGGGGAAGCTATGAGAGGTGCCAGAAAACACAGCCATATATGGGAAGCTACGGGAGGTGCATGAAAACAGAACGATATAGGGGAAGGTATGAGAGGTGCGAGAGGACACAGCGATATTGGGGAAGCTATGGGAGGTGCACAAAAACACAGCGCTATAGGAGAAGATATGAGAGGTGCGCGAAAACACAGCACTATCGGGGAAGCTATGGGAGGTGTGGAAAAACACAGCGATACAAGGGAAGGTATAAGAGGTGCACGAAAACACAGCTATGTTGGAGAATCTATGGGAGGTGCGCGAAAACACAGCGATGTAGGGGAAGCTATGTGAGATGCACCAAAACACGGCAGTATGGGGGAAGATATGAGAGGTGCGCAAAAACACAGCGATTTGGAGAAAGCGATGAGAGGTGCGCGACAAGATCACAATATATGGGAAGCTATGAAAGGTGCGCGAAAACACGGCGAAAAAGGGGAAGCTATGCGAAGTGCATTAAAACACAGCGATATAGGGGAAGGTATGAGCAGTGCGCTAAAACACATCAATATAGTGGAAGTTATGCGAGGTGCGAGAAAACAAGGCGATATAGGAGAAAGTATGAGAGGTGTACGAAAACACAGCGATATATGGGAAGCCATGGGAGGTGTGCGAAAACACAGTGATATAGGGGAAGCGATGCGAGGTGCACGAGAACACATCGATACAGGGGAAGCTATGAGAGGTGCGCGAACACATCGACTCAGTTGAAGCTGTGAGAGGTGCGTGAGAACATGGTGATATAGGGGAAGCTATCAGAGGGGAGTGTTATCTGAACAATATATGGGACGGTATGAGAGGTGCACAAAAACACAGCGATATGGGGGAAGCTATCTGAGGCGCGTGAAAACATAGCGATATAGGGAAAGCTATGAGAGGTGCGCGAAAACGCAGCGATATATGGGAAGCTATGAGAGGTGCGCGAAAACAGATCTATATAGGGGAAGGTATGAGATGTGCTCGAAAACACATCGATAGGGGGGAAGCTACGAGAGGTGTGCGAAAATATCGCCATATATGGCAAGCTATTAGAGGTGTGCAAAAACAGCGATATAGCGGAAGCAGTAGGAGGTATGCGAAAACACAGCAATATAGGTGAAGCTATGAAAGCTGCTTGATAACACAGCGATATAGGGAAAGATGTGAGAGGCGCGCGAAAATGCGGCGTTACCAGGGAAGCTACGAGAGGTGCACGAAAACACATCGATATACTGGCAGGTATGAGAGGTGCACAAAAACAAAACGACATAGGGGTAGGTATGCGAGGTGCACAAAAACACAGCGATATAAGGGAAGCGATGCAAGGTGCGCGAAAACACAGCGATATAGGGGAAGCGATGCGAGGTGCGCGAAAATACAGCGATATATGGGAAGCTATGAGAGGTGCCAGAAAACACAGCGATATAGGGGAAGCTATGAGAGGTGCAAGAAAACACAGCCATATATGGGAAGCTACGGGAGGTGCACGAAAAGAGAGCGATATAGGGGAAGGTATGAGAGGTGCAAGAAAACAAGGCGATATAGGAGAAAGTATGAGAGGTGTACGAAAACACAGCGATATATGGGAATCCATGGGAGGTGTGCGACAACAGAACAATATAGCGGAAGGTAACAGAGGTGCGAGAAGACACAGCGATATTGGGGAAGCTATGGGAGGTGCGCGAAAAGACAGCGATAATGGGAAGGTATGGGAGGTGCGCAAAAACACAGCGCTATGGGGAAGATATGAGAGGTGCACAAAATCACAGCACTATCCGGAAAGCTATGGGAGGTGTGGGAAAACACAGCGATACAAGGGAAGGTATAAGAGGTGCGCGAAAACACAGCTATGTGGGAGAATCTATGGGAGGTGGGAGAATCTATGGGATGTGCGCGAAAACACAGCGATGTAGGGGAAGCTATGTGAGGTGCACCAAAACAGAGCAATATAGGGGAAGGTATGAATGGTGCGCGAAAATGCAGCGATATATGGGAAGCTAGGAGAGGTGTGCGAAAACAGAGCGATATAGGGTAAGGTATGAGAGGTGAGAGAAAACACAGCGATATAGGGGAAGCTCTGAGACGTGCGAAAACACAGCGATAATGGCATGGTATGGGAGGTGCACGACAACAGAGTGATATAGGGGAAGGTATGAGATGTGCACGAAAACACAGCGATTTGGGAGAAACTATGAGAGGTGCACGAAAACATTGCAATATATGGAAAGGTATGAGAGGTGCACGAGAACACAGTGATATTGGGGAAGGTATGATAGGCATGCAAAAACAGAGCGATGTAGGGGAACCTATGGTAGGTGCATGAAAACGCAGTGATTCAATGGAAGGTATGAGAGGTGGGCGAAAACACAGCGATATATGGGAAGCTATGGGAGGTGCATGAAAACAGAGCAATATAGGGGAAGGTATGAGTGGTGCGCGAAAATGCAGCAATACATGGGAAGTTATGGGAGGTGCGTGAAAAGACAGAGATATAGGAGAATGTATGAGAAATGTGTGTAAACACAGAGATGTAGGGGAAGCTATGAGAGGTGCACAAAAACACAGCGATTTCATGAAAGCTATGAGAGGTGCGCGAAACCACAGCGATATAGGGGAAGTTATGAGAGGTGCGAGATCAACACAGCGATATAGGGCAAGCTATGGGAGGTGCACAAAAACAGAGCGATATAGGGGAAGGTATGTGAGGAGTGCGAAAACATGGCGATCTAGGGGAAGGTATGAGAGGTGCGCGAAAACACAGCGATATATGGGAAGCTATGAGAGGTATGCGAAAAAAAGCGTTACAGGGGCAGGTATGAAAGGTGTGCGAAAACACATCGATATACTTGAAGGTATGAGAGATGCGAGAAAACACAACGATATAGGAGAAGCTATGCGTGGTACGCGAAAACACAGCGATATAGGGGAAGCTATGAGAAGTTCCAGAAAACACAGTGATATAGTGGAAGCTATGAGAGGTGCAAGAAAACACAGCCGTATATGGGAAGCTACGGGAGGTGCACGAAAACAGAGCGATATAGGGGAAGGTATGAGAGGTGTGAGAAAACACGGCGATATATGAGGAAGTATGAGAGGTGCACGAAAACACAGTGATATATGGGAAGCCATGGGAGGTGTGCGACAACAGAGCAATATAAGGGAAGGTATCAGAGGTGTGAGAAGACACAGCGATATAGGGGAAGCTATGGGAGGTGCACGAAAACATGGTGATATAGTGGAAGCTCTGTGAGGAGCGTGTAAACACTGCTATCTAGGGGAAGCTATGAGAGGTTTTTGAAAATATAGCAATATATGGCAAGCTATGAGAGGTGTGCAAAAACATCACGAAAGCGGAAGCTATGGGAGGTATGCGAAAACACAGCGACATATGGGAAGGTATCAGAGGTGGGCGATACCACAAGATATTGGGGAAGCTATATGAGGTGTGGGAAAACACAGCGATATAGGAAAAGCTATGAGAGGTGAGAGAAAGCACAGCCATATTGGGAAGCTATGGGAAGTGCACGAAAATACAGCGATAATGGGACGGTATGGGTGGTGCACGACAACAGAGCGATATTGTGGAAGGTTTCAGAGGTGCGAGAAAACACAGCGATATAGGGGAAGCTATGGGAGGTGCGCGAAAACACAGCAATATAGGGGAAGCTCTGAGACGTGTGCGAAAACACAGCGATATAGGGGTAGGTATGCGAGGTGCATGAAAACACAGTGATATATGGGAAGCTATGGGAGGTGCGCGAAAACACGGCGATATAGGCACAACTGTGAGAGGTCAGCAAAAACACAGCGATATAGGGGTAGGTATGCGAGGTGTTCGAGAGGGGAGCGTTATCTCAGCGATATATGGGACGGTATGAGAGGTGCACAAAAACACAGTGATATAGGGGAAGCTATGGGAGGCGCGTGAAGACATAGCGATATAGGGAATGCTATGAGAGGTGCGTGAAAACGCAGCAATATATATCGGAAGCTACGGGAGGTGCGCGAAAACAGAGCATTATATTATAGACCGTCCCATTATCGCTGTGTTTTCGTGCACTTCCCATATCTTCCCCAATATGGCTGTGCTTTCGCGCACCTCTCATAGCTTCTCCCATATTGCTGTGTTTTCCCGCACCCCACATAGCTTCCCCAATATCATTGTGTTTTCGCACACCTCTGATACCTTCCCGTATATCGCTCTGTTTTCGCTCACCTCTTATAGCTTCCCCTAGATCGCCGTGTTTTCGCGCACCTTTCACATCTACCCCTATATCGCTGTGTTATCAAGCAGCTCTCATAGCTTCCCCTATGTGTTTTCGCATACCTCCCATAGCTTCCGGTTTCTCGCTGTTTTCGCACACCTCTCTTAGCTTGCCATATATTGCTATATTTTCGCAAACCTCTCATAGATTCCCCTAGATCGCTGTGTTTTCATGCTCCTCAAAGAGCTTCCCCTATAACGCCGTGTTTTCGTGCACCTCTCATACTTTCCCCTACGTCGCTGTGTTTTCGCGCACCTCTCATACATTCCCCTATATTGCTCTGTATTCGCGCCCCAGCCATTTCTTCCCAAATATCACTGTGTTTCCGTGTACCTCTCATAGCTTCCCTTATATCGTTGTGTTTTCGAGCACCTCACATAGCTTCTCCTATATCGTCGTGTTTTCCCACACCTCTCACACCTTCAACTATATCGATGTATTTTCACACACCTCTCGTAGCTTCGCCTATATCGATGTGTTTTTGCGCATGTTTCATACGTTCCCCAATATCGCAGTGTTTTCGCGCACCTCTCAGAGCTTCCCCCATATCACTGACTTTTTGCGCACCTCTCATAATTTCACCTATATCGCCGTGTTTTCGCAGACCTTTCATAACTCCCCTATATTGCTGTGTTTTCGCGCACCTCTCATACTTTCTCCCATAACGTCGTGTTTTCATGCACCTCCCATAGCTTCCCCTATATCACTGTGTTTTCTCGTACCCCTCATACCTTCTCCTATATCACTCTGTTTTCTCGCACCTCCCATAGCTTCCCATTTTTCGCCGTGTTTTCGCGCACCTCTCATAGCTTCCCATATATTGTGATGTTTTTGCACACCTCTCATCGCTATCCCCAAATGCTGTGTTTTTGCGTACCTCTCATATCTTCGCCCATATTGCCGTGATCTAGTGCACCTCGCACAGCTTCCCCTCCATCGTGTGTTTTCACGCACCTCTCATACCTTCACCTATATCGCCGTCTTTCCACGCACCTCCCGTAGCTTCCACTATATTGCTGTGTTTTCCTGTACCTCTCATACCTTGCCCTATATCGCTGTTTTTGTGCACCTCCCATAGCTTCCCATATATTGCTGTGTTTTCGCGCACCTCCCATAGGTTCCCCTACATCGCTGTGTTTTTGCGTGCCTATCATTTCTTCCCCTATATCGCTGTGTTCTCATGCACCTGTCATAGATTTCCATATATTGCAATGTTTTCGTGCACCTCTCATAGCTTCCCCAAATCGCTGTTTTCGCGCATCTCTCATACCTTCCCCTATATCGCTGTGTTTTTGCTGACCTTTCACAGCTGTGCCTATATCGCCGTGTTTTCGCAAACCTCCCATAATTTCCCATATAGCACTGTGTTTTCAAGCACCTCACATACCTACCCCTATATTGCTGTGTTTTCTCGCACCTCCCATAGCTTCCCCTATATCGCTGTGTTTTCTCTCACCTAGGAAACCTTCCCCTATATCGCTCTGTTGTCGTGCACCTCCCATACCGTCCCATTATCGCTGTGTTGTCGTGCACCTCCCATACCGTCCCATTATCGCTGTGTTTTTGTGCACTTCCCATAACTTCCCCAATATGGCTGTGCTTTCGCGCACCTCTCATAGCTTCTCCTATATTGTTCTGTTTTCCCGCATCTCACATAGCTTCCCCAATATCATTGAGTTTTCGCACACCTCTGATACCTTCTCGTATATCGCTGTGTTTTCGCTCACCTCTTATAGCTTCACCTAGATCGCGGTGTTTTCGTGCACCTCTCACATCTACCCCTATATCGCTGTGTTATCAAGCAGCTCTCATAGCTTCCCCTATATTGCTGTGTTTTTGCATACCTCCCATTGTTTCCGCTTCCTTGCTGTTTTCGTACACCTCTCATAGCTTGCCATATATTGTTATATTTTCACAAACTTCTCAGAGATTCCTCTTGATCGCTGTGTTTTCACGCTCCTCAAAGAGCTTCCCCTATATCGCCATGTTTTCGTGAACCTCTCATAGCTTCCCCTAGATCGCTGTGTTTTCACGCACCTCACATAGCGTCCCCTATATTGCCATGTTTTCGCACACCTCCCACAGCTTCCCCTATATCGCTGTGTTTTCTCGCACCTCTGCCACCTTCCCCTATATATGGCTGTTGTCGTGCACTTCCCATGGCTTCCCATATATTGCTGAGTTTTCGCGCACCTCTCATACCTTCGCCTACATCACTGTGTTTTCGTGCACCTCTCATACTTTCTCCCATAACGCTGTGTTTTCACGCACCTCCCATAGCTTGCCCTATATCGCTGTGTTTTCTCGCACCTCTCATACATTCCCCTGCATCGCTGTGTTTTTGCGCACCTCCCATAAATTCCCAAATATGGCTGTGTTTTCTCGCACCTCTTATACCTTCCCCTGTATCACTGTGCTTTCGCACACCTCCCATAGCTTCCCCGATATCACTGTGATTTCGAGCATCTCCCGTAGCTTCCTCTATATCGCTGTGTTTTCTCGCATCTCTCATAGCTTCCCCTATATCACTGTGTTTTCGCGCACCTTGCATAGCTTACCCTATATTGTTGTGTTTTCGCGCTCCTCTCGTAACTTGAAGTATATCGATGTGTGTTTGCGCACCCCTTGTAGCTTCCCTGGTATTAATGTGTTTTCACGCACCTCTCATACCTGCCCCTATAACGCGTGTTTTTGCAGACCTCTCATAGCTTCCCCTATATAGCTGCGTTTTCGCGCATCTCGAATACCTTCCACTATATCGATGTGTTTTCGCCACCTCTCATACCTTCCCATATTGCTGTTTTCTCATGCACCTCCCATAACTACCCATTTCTCGCCGTGTTTTCGCGCACCTATCATAGCTTCCCATATATTGCGATGTTTTCCCGCACCTCTCATCGCTTTCCCCAAATCACTGTGTTTATGCGCTCCTCTCAGTTTCTCCTATATTGCTGTGTTTTCCCGCACCTCACATAGCTTCCCCAATATCATTGTGTTTTCGCACTCCTCTGATACCTTCCCCTATATCGCCGCATTTTCACGCACCTCTCATATCGTTCCCTATATCGCTGTGTTATCAAGCAGCTTTCAAGCTTCCCCTATATTGCTGTGTTTTCGCATACCTCCCACTGCTTCCGCTAATCGCTGTTTTTGCACACCTCTCATAGCTTGCCATATATGGCGATACTTTCGCACACCTCGCATAGCTTCCCCTCCATCGCTCTGTTTTCGTGCACCTCCCATAGCTTCCCATATATCGCTATGTTTTCGCGCACCTCTCATACCTTCCACTATCTCGCTGCGTTTCTGTGCACCTCTCGTAGCTTCCCCTATATTGATGTATTTTCGCGCACCTCTCATAACTTTCCCTATATCGCTGTGTTTTCATACACCTCCCAGAGGTTCCCCTACATCGCTCTGTTTTCGAGTGCCTATCCTACCTTCACCTATATCACTGTGTACTCGCGCATCTGTCATAGCATCCCAAATATTGCGATGTTTTTGCGCACCTCTCATTGCTTTCCCCAAATCGCTGTGTTTTTACGTACCTCTCATATCTTCTCCCATATTACCTTCATCTGGCACACCTCGCATAGCTTCCCCTCCATCGCTGTGTTTTCGCGCACCACTCATACCTTCCCCTATATCACTGTGTTCTCATGCAGCTCTCATAGCTTTCCATATATTACAATGTTTTCGTGCACCTCCCATAGCTTCCCCCAAATCGCTGTGTTTTCACGAACCTCTCATAGCTTCCACTATATCGTTGTGTTTTCGCACACATCGCATAGGTCCCCTATATTGTTGTGTTTTCGCGCACCTCTCATACCTTCCCCTATATCGCTGTATTTTTGCTGACCTCTCACAGCTGTGCCTATATCGCCGTGTTTTCACGTACCTCCCATAGCTTCCCATATATCATTGTGTTTTGACACACCTCGCATACCTACCCCTATATCGCTGTGTTTTCGCGCATGTTTCAGAGCTTCCCCTATATTGCTGTGTTTTCGCGCACCTCCCATAGTTTCCCCTATATCGCTGTGTTTTCACGCACCTCTGAAACCTTCCCCTACATCGCTGTGTCATGCACCTCACATACCGTGCCATTATCGCTGTGTTTTCGTTGACTTCCCATAGCTTCCCCAATATGGCTGAGCTTTCCGCACCTCTCATAGTTCTCCTAGATTGCAGCATTTTCCCGCACATCACATAGCTTCCCTAATATCATTGTGTTTTCGCACACCTCTGATACCTTCCCGTATATCGCTGTGTTTTCGCTCACCTCTTATAGCTTCCCCTAGATCGCAGTGTTTTCGCGCACCTCTCACATCTACCCCTATATCGCTGTGTTATGAAGCAGCTCTTATAGCTTCCACTATATTGCTGTGTTTTCGCATACCTCCTATGGCTTTCGCTATTTCGCTGTTTTCGCACACCTCTCATAGCCTGCCATATATTGCTATATTTTCACAAACCTCTCATAGCTTCCCCTAGATCGCTGTGTTTTCACGCTCCTCACAGAGCTTCCCCTATATCACCATGTTTTCGTGCATTTCCCGTAGCTTCCCCTATTTCGCTGTGTCTTCTCGCACCTCTGTTACCTTCCCTTATATCGCTCCGTTGTCGCAAACCTCCCATGGCTTCCCATATATTGCTGTGTTGTCGTGCACCTCTCATACTTTCTCCTATATCACCTTGTTTTCTCGCACCTCTCATAACTTCTCCTACATCGCTCTGTTTTCGTGCACCTCCCATAGCTTCCCATATATGGCTGTGTTTTCTTGCACCTCTCATAGCTTCCCCTATATTGCTGTGTTTTCACGCACCTCGCATTGCTTCCCTTCTATCGTTCTGTTTTCGCAGACCTCTCATACCTTCTCCCATATCGCTGTGTTTTTGCTGACCTCTCAGAGCTGTGCCTATATCGCCGTGTTTTCGCGCACCTCCCATAGCATCCCCTACATCACTGTGTTTTCTGGCACCTCTTATACCTTCCCCTATATCGCTGTGTTGTCGTGCACCTCTCATACCTTCCCCTAGATCGCTGTGTTTTCGCGCACCTCCCATACCTTCCCATTATCGATTGTTTTTTCGCGCACCACCCATAGATTCCCCAATATGGCTGTGTTTTTGCGCACCTCTTATAACTTCCCCTGTATCGCTGTGCTTTCGCACACCTCCCATAGCTTCCCCGATATCGCTGTGATTTCACGCACCTTCCGTAGCTTCCCCTATATCTCTGAGTTTTCGCGCATCTCAATCCATGCCCCTATGTCATTTTGTTTTTGTGCACCTCTCATACCTGCCACTGTATCGATGTGTTTTCACGCACCTCTCGTAGCTTCCTTGGTATCACCGTGTTTTCGCACACCTCTCACATCTGTCCCTATATCGCTGTGTTATCAAACAGCTTTCATAGCTTCCCCTATATTGCTGTGTTTTCGCATACCTCCCACTGCTTCCACTATATCACTGTTTTTGCACACCTCTCATAGCTTGCCATATATGGCAATATTTTCGCACACCTCTCATAGCTTCAGTTAGATCGCTGTGTTTTCACGCACCTCACATAGCGTCCCCTATATTGCCATGTTTTCGCACACCTCTCATAGCTTCCCCAATATCGCTGTGTTTTCTCGCACTTCAGCTACCTTCCCCTATGTCTCTCAATGTTGTGCACCTCCCCTGGCTTCCCATATATCGCTGTGTTTTCGCGCACCCCTCATACCTTCCCCTACATCGCTGTGTTTTCGCGCACTTCTCATAGTTTCTCTGATAACGCCGTGTTTTCACGCACCTCCCATAGCTTCCCCTATATCGCTGTGTTTTCTTGAACCTCTCATAGCTTCCCCTATATCTCGCCGTGTTTTCGCGCACCTCTCATAGCTTCCCAAATATTGCGATGCTTTCGCGCACCTCTCATCGCCATCCGCAAATCGCTGTGGTTTTGCGTACCTCTCATATCTTCTTCCATATTGCCGTCATCTGGCGTACCTCGCATAGCTTCCCTTCCATCGCTCTGTTTTCGTGCACATCCCATAGCTTCCCATATATCGCTATGTTTTCGCGCACCTCTCATACCTTCCACTATCTCGCTGCGTTTCCGCGCACCTCTCGTAGATTCCCCTATATCGATGTATTTTCGCGCACCTCTCATAACTTCCCCTATATCGCTGTGGTTTCATACACCTCCCATAGGTTCCCCAACATCGCTCTGTTTTCGAGTGCCTATCCTACCTTCACCTATATCACTGTGTACTCGCGCACCTGTCATAGCTTCCCATATATTGCGATATTTTTGCACACCTCTCATCGCTATCCCCAAATCGCTGTGTTTTTACGTACCTCTCATATCTTCT
Source organism: Mobula birostris (assembly GCF_030028105.1). Lineage (NCBI taxonomy): Eukaryota > Metazoa > Chordata > Chondrichthyes > Myliobatiformes > Myliobatidae > Mobula > Mobula birostris. The sequence continues at coordinate 675,649 of NW_027276131.1, forward strand.
TCCATATTGCCGTCATCTGGCGTACCTCGCATAGCTTCCACTCCATCGCTCTGTTTTCGCACACCTCTCATACCTTCTCCTACATCGCTCTGTTTTCGAGTGCCTATCATACCTTCCCCATATCACTGTGTTCTCGTGCAGCTCTCATAGCTTTCCATATATTGCAATGTTTTCGTGCACCTCCCATAGTTTCCCCTCTATCGCTGTGTTTTCGCGCACCTCACAGAGCTTCCCCTATATCGCCATGTTTTCGTGCACCTCCCATAGCTTCCCCTATTTCGCTGTGTCTTCTCGCACCTCTGTTACCTTCCCCTATATCGCTCCGTTGTCGCAAACCTCCCATGGCTTCCCATATATCGCAGTGTTTTCGTGCACCTGTCATGCTTTCTTCTATATCACCTTGTTTTCGCGCACCTCTCATACCTTCAGGTATATCGATGTGTGTTTGCGCACCTTCCATAGCTTACCCTATATCACTGTGTTTTCTGGCACGTCTCATAGCTTCCCCTATGTCACTGTGTTTTCGCGCACCTCTCATATCTTCCCCTAGATCGCCGTGTTTTCGCGCACCTCGCATAACGTCCCCTATGTTGTTGTGTTTTTGCGCACCTCTCATACCTTCCCCTACATCTCTCTGTTTTCGAGTGCCTATCATACCTTCCCCTATATCACTGTGTTCTCGTGCAGCTCTCATAGCTTTCCATATATTGCAAAGTTTTCACACACCTCTCATAGCTTCCACTATATCGTTGTGTTTTCGCACACCTCGCATAGGTCCCCTATATTGCTTTGTTCTCGCGCACCTCTCATACCTTCCCCTATATCGCTCTGTTTTTGCTGACCTCTCACAGCTGTGCCTATATCGCCGTGTTTTTGTGCACCTCCCATATCTTCACATATATCACTGTGTTTTCACACACCTCGCATACCTACCCCATATCGCTGTGTTTTCGCGCATGTTTCAGAGCTTCCCCTATATTGCTGTGTTTTCGCGCACCTCCCATAGCTTCCCCTATATCGCTGTGTCTTCTCGCACCTCTGTTACCTTCCCCTATATCGCTCCATTGTCGCAAACCTCCCATAGCTTCCCATATATCACTGTGTTTTCGTACACCTCTCATACTTTCTCCTATATCACCTTGTTTTCGCGCACCTCTCATAACTTCAGGTATATCGATGTGTGTTTGCCCACCTTCCATAGCTTCCCCTATATCACTGTGTTTTCTGGCACCTCTCATAGCTTCCCCTATATCGCTGTGTTTTCGCGCACCTCTCATACTTTCCCCTAGTCGCCGTGTTTTCGCGCACCTCGCATAATGTCCACTATGTTGTTGTGTTTTTGTGCACCTCTCATACCTTCCCCTGTATCACTGTGTTTTCTCGCACCTCTCATAACTTCCCCTATATCGATGTGTTTTCGCGCACCTCGCATACCTACCCCTATGTCGTTTTGTTTTTGTGCACCTCTCATACCTGCCACTGTATCAATGTGTTTTCGCGCACCTCTCGTAACTTCCCTGGTATCACTGCGTTTCCGCGCACCTCTCACATCTTTCCCTATATCGCTGTGTTACCAAACAGCTTTCATAGCTTCCCCTGTATTGCTGTGTTTTTGCATACCTCCCACTGCTTCCGCTAAATCGCTGTTTTTGCACACCTCTCATAGCTTCCCCAAGATCGCTGTGTTTTCATGCACCACACATAGCGTCCCCTATATTGCCATGTTTTCGCACATCTTCCATAGCTTCCCCTATATCGCTGTGTTTTCTCGCACTTCTGCTACCTTCCCCTAAGTCTCTCTGTTGTCGTGTACCTCCCCTGGCTTCCCATATATCGCTGAGTTTTCGTGCAACCCTCATACGTTCCCCTACATCGCTGTGTTTTCGCGCACCTCTCATAGCTTCCCATATATTTCGATGTTTTCGTGCACCTCTCATCGCTTTCCCCAAATCGCTGTGTTTTTGCGTACCTTCCATATTATCTCACATATTGCCGTCATCTGCAACACCTCGCATAGCTTCTCCTCCATCCTTGTGTTTTCGTTCACCTCTCATACCTTCCTCTACATGGCTCTGTTTTCGAGTGCCTATCATACCTTCCCCTATATCACTGTGTTCTCGTGCAGCTCTCATAGCTTTCCATATATTGCAATGCTTTCGTGCACCTCTCATAGCTTCCCCCAAATCACTGTGTTTTCACGCACCTCTCATAGCTTCCAGTATATCGCTGTGTTTTCGCACACCTCGCATAGGTCCCCTATGTTGTTGTGTTTTCGCGCACCTCTCATACCTTCCCCTATATCACTGTGTTTTTGCTAACCTCTCACAGCTGTGCCTATATCGCCGTGTTTTCGCGCACCTCCCATAGCTTCCCATATATCACTGTGTTTTCACGCACCTCGCATACCTACCCCTATATCGCTGTGTTTACGCGCTCGTCTCAGAGCTTCCCCGATATTGCTGTGTTTCCACGCACCTCCCATAGATTCCCCTATATCGCTACGTTTTCACGCACCTCTGAAACCTTCCCCTATATCGCTCTGTTGCTGTGCACCTCCCATACCGTCCCATTATCGCCGTGTTTTCGAGCACTTCCCATAGCTTCCCCAATATGGCTGTGCTTCCGAGCACCTCTCATAGCTTCTCCTCGATTGCAGTATTTTCATGCACATCACATAGCTTCCCCAATATCATTGTGTTTTCGCACAACTCTGATACCTTCCCGTATATAGCTGTGTTTTCGCTCACCTCTTATAGCTTCCCCTAGATCACTGTCTTTTCGCGCACCTCTCACATCTACCCCTATATCGCTGTGTTATGAAACAGCTCTCATAGCTTCCCCTATATTGCTGTGTTTTTGCATACCTCCCATAACTTTCGCTTTCTCGCTGTTTTGGCACACCTCTCATAGCTTGCCATATATTGCCATATTTTCGCAAACCTCTCATAGTTTCACTAGATCACTGTGTTTTCACTCTCCTCACAGAGCTTCCGCTATATCGCCATGTTTTCGTACACCTCCCATAGCTTCCCCTATTTCGCTGTGTCTTCTCGCACCTCTGTTACGTTCCCCTATTTCGCTCCGTTGTCGCAAACCTCCCATGGCTCCCATATATCGCTTGTGTTTTCGTGCACCTCTCATACTTTCTCCTATATCGCCTTGTTTTCTTGCATCTCTCATACCTTCCCCTATATCGCTCTGTTTTCGTGCACCTCCCGTATCTTCCCATATATTGCAATGTTTTCGCGCACCTCTCATAGCTTTCCCTATATCGCTATGTTTTCGCGCACCTCCCATAGCTTCCCCTATATCGCTGTGTTTTTGTGCACCTCTCATACCGTCCCATATATTGCTCAGATAACACTCCCCTCTGATAGCTTCCCCTATATCACCATGTTCTCACGCACCTCTCACAGCTTCAACTAAGTTGATGTGTTCGCGCACCTCTCATAGCTTCCCCTGTATCGATGTATTTTCACTCGTCTCTCATAAATTCCCCAATATCGCTGTGTTTTCATGCACCTCCCATAGGTTCCCCTACATCGCTGTGTTTTCGCGTGCCTATCATACCTTCCCCAATATCACTGTGTTCTTGTGCACCTCTCATAGCTTTCCATATATTGCAATGTTTTCGTGCACCTCTCATTGCTTCCACCAAATCACTGTTTACGCGCACCTCTCATAGTTTCCCCTGTATCGCTGTGTTTTCGCACACCTCACATCGTTCCCCTATATTCCTCTGTTTTTGCGCACCTCTCATACCTTCCCCTAAATCGCTGTGTTTTTGCTGACCTCTCACAGGTGTGCCTATATTGCCGTGTTTTCGCGCACCTCCCATAGCTTCCCATATATCACTGTTTTCACGCACCTTGCATACCTACCCCTATATCGCTGTGTTTTCGCGCATGTCTCAGAACATCCCGTATATTGCAGTGTTTTCGCGCACCTCCCATAGCTTCCCCTATATCGCTGTGTTTTCTCGCACCTCTGAAACCTTCTCCTATATCGCTCTGTTGTCGTGCACCTCCCATACCGTCCCATTATCGCTGTGTTTTCGTGCACCTCCCATAGCTTCCCCAATATGGCTGTGCTTTCGCGCACCTCTCATAGCTTCTCCTATATTGCTGTGTTTTCCCGCACCTCACATAGCTTCCCCAATATCATTGTGTTTTCGCCTCTGATACCTTCTGATATCTTCCCGTATATCGCTGTGTTTTTGCTCACCTCTTATAGCTTCCCCTAGATCGCCGTCTTTTCGCGTACCTCTCACATCTACCCCTATATCGCTGTGTCATGAAGCAGCTCTCATAGCTTCCCCTATATTGCTGTGTTTTTGCATACCTCCCATAGCTTCCGCTTTCTCGCTGTTTTCGCACACCCCTCATAGCCTGCTATATATTGTTATATTTTCACAAACCTCTCATACCTTCCCCTAGATCGCTGTGTTTTCACGCTCATCACAGAGCTTGCCCTATATCGCCATGTTTTCATGCACCTCCCATAGCTTTCCCTATATCGCTGTGTCTTCTCGCACCTCTGTTACCTTCCCCTATATCGCTCCGTTGTCACACACCTCCCATGGCTTCCCCTATATCGCTGTGTTTTCGTGCACCTCTCATATTTTCTCCTATATCGCCTTGTTTTCTCGCACCTCTCATACCTTCCCCCATATCGCTCTGTTATTATGCACCTCCCATAGGTTCCCCTACATCGCTGTGTTTTCTGGCACCTCTCATAGCTTCCCCTATATCGTTGTGCTTTCGCGTACCTCGCATCGCTTCCTCTATATCGTTTTCTTTTCGCGCACCTCTCATACCTTCAGGTACATCGATGTGTGTTATGCACCATCCATAGTTTCCCCTATATCACTTTGTTTTCTGGCACCTCTTATAGCTTCCCCTATATCGCTGTGTTTTCGCGCACCTCTCATACCTTCCCCTATATCGCCGTGTTTTCGCGCACCTCCCATAGCTTCCCATATATCACTGTATTTTCATGCACCTCGCATACCTACCCCTATATCGCTGTGCTTTCGCGCACGTCTCAGAGCATTCCGTATATTGCTGTGTTTTCGCGCACCTCCCATAGCTTCCCCTATATGGCTGTGCTTTCGAGCACCTCTCATAGCTTCTCCTATATTGCTGTGTTTTCCCGCACCTCACATAGCTTCCCCAATATCATTGTGTTTTCACACACCTCTGATACCTTCCCGTATATCACTGTGTTTTCGCTCACCTCCTATAGTTTCCCCTAGATTGCAGTCTTTTCGCGCACCTCTCACATCTACCCCTATATCGCTGTGTCATGAAGTAGCTCTCTTAGCTTCCCCTATATTGCTGTGTTTTTGCATACCTCCCATAGCTTCCGCTTTTTTGCTGTTTTCCCACACCCCTCATAGCCTGCCATATATTGCTATATTTTCACAAACCTCTCATACCTTCCCCTAGATCGCTGTGTTTTCACGCTCCTCACAGAGCTTGCCATATATCGCCATGTTTTCATGCACCTCCCATAGCTTCCCCTATATCGCTGTGTCTTCTCGCACCTTTGTTACCTTCCCCTATATTGCTCCGTTGTCACACACCTCCTATGGCTTCCCCTATATCGCTGTGTTTTCGCGCACCTCTCATACCTTCAGGTACATCGATGTGTGTTTGCGCACCATCCATAGCTTCCCCTATATCACTTTGTTTTCTGGCACCTCTCATAGCTTCCCCTATATCGCTGTGTTTTCGCGCACCTCTCATACCTTCCCCTAGATCGCCGTGTTTCACGCACCTCGCATACCTTCCCCTATGTCGTGTTTTTGTCCTCCTCTCATACCTTCCCCTGCATCGATGTGTTTTTGCGCACCTTTCATACCTGCCCCTATAATGCGTTTTTCGCAGACCTTTCATAGCTTCCCCTACATCTCTGTGTTTTCGCGCATTTCTGATTTCTTCTCCTATATCTCCGTCTTTTCACGCACCTCGCATAGCTTCCACTATATTGCTGTGTTTTCTTTTACCTCTGATACCTTCCCCTATATCGCTCTGTTTTCGCGTACCTCTCGTAGCTTCCCATATATCGCTGCGTTTTTGCGCACCTCTCACATCTTTCCCTATGTCGCTGTGTTATCGAGCAGCTTTCATAGCTTCCCCTATCCCGCTGTGTTTTCGCATACCTCCCATAGCTTCCCCTATATTGCTGTGTTTTCCCATACCTCCCATAGCTTCCACTATATCGCTATGTTTTCTTTCACCTCTCATAACTTCCCCTATATTGCTATGTTTTCGCGCACCTCTCATACACTCTCCTACATCGCTGTGTTTTAGCGCACCTCTCTTACCTTCAATGATATCACTGTGTTCTCACGCATGTCCCATACCATAAGACCATAAGGAGCAGAAGTAGGCCATTCGGCCCATTGAGTCTGCTCCGCCATTTTATCATGAGCTGATCCATTTTCTCCTATTTAGTCCCACTCCCCCGCCTTCTCACCATAACCTTTGATGCCCTGGCTACTCAGATACCTATCAATCTCTGCCTTAAATACACCCAATAACTTGGCCTCCACTGCTGCCCGTGGCAATAAATTCCATAGATTCACCACCCTCTGACTAAAAAAATTTCTTCGCATTTCTGTTCTGAAAGGGCGCCCTTCAATCCTTAAGTCATGCCCTCACGTACTAGACTCCCCCATCATGTGAAACAACTTTGCCACATCCACTCTGTCCATGCCTTTTAACATTCAAAATGTTTCTATGAGGTCTCCCCTCATTCTTCTAAACTCCAAAGAATACAGTCCAAGAGCGGACAAACGTTCCTCATATGTTAACCCTCTCATTCCCGGAATCATTCTAGTGAATCTTCTCTGTACCCTCTCCAACGTCAGCACATCCTTTCTTAAATAAGGAGACCAAAACTGCCCACAGTACTCCAAGTGAGGTCTCACCAGCGCCTTATAGAGCCTCAACATCACATCCCTGCTCCTATACTCTATTCCTCTAGAAATGAATGCCAACATTGCATTCACCTTCTTCACTACTGACTCAACCTGGAGGTTAACTTTAAGGGAATCCTATACGAGCATTCCCAAGTCCCGTTGCATCTCAGAACTTTGAATTCTTTCCCTATTTAAATAATAGTCTGCCCGTTTATTTTTTCTGCCAAAGTGCATGACCATACATTTTCCAACATTGTACTTCATTTGCCACTTCTCTGCCCATTCTTCCAATCTATCCAAGTCTCTCTGCAGACTCTCCATTTCCTCAGCACTACCAGCCCCTCCACCTACCTTTGTATCGTCAGCAAACTTAGCCACAAAGCCATCTATTCCATAACCCAAATCGTTGATGTACAATGTAAAAAGAAGCGGCCCCAACACTGATCCCTGTGGAACACCACTGGTAACCGGCAGCCAACCAGAATAGGATCCCTTTATTCCCACTCTCTGCTTCCTGCCAATCAGCCAAAACTCTATCCACATATGTAACTTTCCTGTAATTCCATGGGCTCTTATCTTGTTAAGATATATATATATATATATATATATATCTTCCGCTATATCGCTGTTTTCGCACACCTCTCATAGCTTGCCATCTATGGCGATGTTTTCGCACACTTCTCATAAATTCCCCTAGATCGCTGTGTTTTCGCGCACCTCACATAGCGTCTCCTAGATCGCCATGTTTTCGCACACCTCCCATAGCTTCCCATATATATCGCTACGTTTTCTCACTCCTCTGATACCTTCCCCTATATCACTCTGCTGTCGTGCACTTCCCATGGCTTCCCATATATCGCTGTGTTTTCGTGCACCACTCATACCATCCCCTACATCGCTGTGTTTTTGTCCACCTCTCATACTTTCTACTGTAATGCCGTGTTTTCACACGCCTCCCATAGCTTCCACTGTATCGCTGTGTTTTCTCTCACCTCTCATACCTTCCCCAATATCGCTCTGTTTTCGCGCACCTCTCGTAGCTTTCCCTATATCGCTCTGTTTTCGCGCACTTCCCATAGCTTCCCCTATATCGCTGTGTTTTTGTGCAGCTCTCATACCGTCCCATATATCGCTGAGATAACGCTCCCCTCTCATAGCTTCCCCTATATCGCCGTGTTTTCACGCACCTCTCATAGCTTCCCCTATATCGCTGTGATTTCGCGCACCTCGCATACCTTCCACTATATCTTTGAGTTTTTGCGCACCTCTCATACCTTCCACTATATCGATGTGTTCGCGCACCTCTCGAAGCTTCCCCTGTATTGATGTGTTCTCGCGCACCTCTTATCCCATCCCCTATAGCGCCGTGTTTTCGCGCACCTCTCATAGCTTCCCCTATATCGATGTGTTTTTGCGCACCTCGCAAACCGGCCCCTATGTCGTTGTGTTTTTGTGCACCTCTCATACCTTCCACTATATCGATGTGATTTTGCGCACCTCTCGTAGCTTCCCCTGTATCGATGTGTTTTCGCGCACCTCTCATAACTGCCCCTATAACGCGTTTTCTCTCAGGCCTCGCATTGATTCCCCTATATCGCTATGTTTTTGCGCATCTCGCATAGCTTCTCCTTTTTCACCATGTTTTCGCGCACCTCTCATATCTTCCCCCACATTGCCGTGTTCTGGTACACCTCACCTAGCTTCCTCTACATCGCTGTGCTTTCGCGCACCTCCCATAGATTCCCCAATATGGCTGTGTTTTCGTGCGCCTCTTATACCTTCCCCTGTATCGCTGTGCACTCGCACACCTCCCATAGCTTCCCCAACATCGCTGTGATTTCGCACAACTCCCGTGGCTTCCCCCATATCGCTGTGTTTTCGCACATCTCTCATAGCTTCCCCTATATCGCTGTGTTTTCGCACATCTCTCATAGCTTCCCCTATATCGCTGTGTTTTTGCGCACCTCGCATTCCTTCCTCTATATTGTTGTGTTTTCGCCACCTCTCATACCTCCCCTATATCGCTGTGTTTTCACGCATCTCCCATAGCTTCCCATTTTTCGCCGTGTTTTCGCGCACCTCTCATAGCTTTCCATATATTGCGATGTTTTCCCGCACCTCTCATCGCTTTCCCGAAATCACTGTGTTTTTGCGCACCTCTCATAGCTTCTCACATATCGCTGTGTTTTCCCGCACCTCCCATAGCTTCCCCAATATAACTGTGTTTTCGCACACCTCTGATACCTTCCGCTATATCGCCGGGTTTTCGCGAACCTCTCACATCTTTCCCTATATCGCTGTGTTATCAAACAGCTTTCATGGCTTCCCATATATTGCTGTGTTTTCGCATACCTCCCACTGCTTCTGCCATATCGCTGTTTTCGCACACGTCTCATAGCTTCCCCTATATTGCCGTGTTTTCGCGCACCTCGCACACCTTCCGCTATATCATTATGTTTTTGCGCACCTCTCATACCTTCCACTATATCGATGTGTTCACGCAACTCTCGTAGCTTCCCCTGTATCGATGTGTTTTCGCGAACCTCTCATACCTGCCAATATAACGCGTTTTCTCGCAGATCTTTCATACCTTCCCCTATATCGCTGTGTTTTCGCGCAACTCGCATACCTACCCCTATATCGCTGTGTTTTTGTGCACCTCTCATACCGTCCTATATATCGCTCAGATAACGCTCCCCTCTCATGGCTTCCCCTATATCGATGTGTTTTCGCGCACCTTGCATACCATCCGCTATATCGTTGAGTTTTTGCGCACCTCTCATACCTTCCACTCTATCGGTGTGTTTTCGCGCACTTCTCATACATTCCCCTATATCGCAGTGTTTTCATACACCTCGCATAGCTTCCCATTTTTCGCCGTGTTTTCGCACACCTCTCATAGCTTCCCATATATTGCAACGTTCTCGGACACCTCTCATCGCTTTCCCCAAATCGCTGTGTTTTCGCGCACCTCCTATAGATTCCCCAATATGACTATGTTTTCATGCACCTCTTATACCTTCCCCTGCATCGCTGTGTTTTCGCACACCTCCCATAGCATCCCAATATCGCTGTGATTTCGTGCACATCTCATACCGTCCCATATATCGCTCAGATAACGCTCCCCTCTCATAGCTTCCCCTATATCACCGTGTTTTCGTGCACCTCTCATAGCTTCCCCTATATCGCTGTGTTTTTGCGCACCTCACATGCCTTCCGCTATATCATTGAGTTTTTGCACACCTGTCATACCTGCCACTATAATGCGTTTCCTCGCAGACCTCTCATAGCTTCCCCTATATCGCTGTGTTTTCGCGCACCTCGCATACCTTACACTATATCGATGTGTTTTCGCGCAATTCTCATACCTTCCCCTATATCGCTGTATTTTCATACACCTCCCATAACTTCCCTTTTTTCGCCGTGTTTTCGCGCACCTCTTTTAGCTTCCCATATATTGCGATGTTTTCGGATACCTCTCATCGCTTTCCCCAAATCGCTGTGTTTTTGCGCACCTCCCATAGATTCCCCAATATGGCTGTGTTTTCATGCATCTCTTATACCTTCCCCTGTTTCGCTGTGTTTTCGCACACCTCCCATAGCTTCCCCGATACCGCTGTGATTTTGTGCACCTCTCATATCTTACCCTATAGTGCTGTGTTTTTGCGCACCTCCCATACCTTCCCATTATCGCTGTGTTTTCGAGCACCTCCCATAGATTCCCCTATATCGCTGTGTTTTCTCGCAGCTCTCATAGCTTCCCCTATATTGTTGTGTTTTTGTGCACCTTGCATAGCTTCCCCTATATCGTTGTGTTTTCGCGCACCTCTCATACCTTCAAGTATATCGATGTGTGTTTGCGCACCTTCCATAGCTTCCTCTATATCTCTGTGTTTTCGCGCACTTCTCATACCTTCAAGTATATCGATGTGTGTTTGCGCACCTCTCATACCTTCCACTCTATCGGTGTGTTTTCGCACACTTCTTATACATTCCCCTATATCGCAGTGTTTTCATACACCTCGCATAGCTTCCTCTTTTTCGCCGTGTTTTGCACACCTCTCATAGATTCCCATATATTGCGACGTTCTTGGACACCTCTCATCGCTTTCCCCAAATCGCTGTGTTTTTGCGCACCTCCCATAGATTCCCCGATATGGCTGTGTTTTCATGCATCTCTTATACCTTCCCCTGTTTCACTGTGTTTTCGCACACCTCCCATAGCTTCCCCGATACCGCTGTGATTTTGTGCACCTCTCATATCTTACCCTATAGTGCTGTGTTTTTGCGCACCTCCCATACCTTCCCATTATCGCTGTGTTTTCGAGCACCTCCCATAGATTCCCCTATATCGCTGTGTTTTCTCGCAGCTCTCATAGCTTCCCCTATATTGTTGTGTTTTTTTGCACCTCTTATACTTTCCCCTACATCGCTGTGTTTTCGCGCACCTCTCATAGCTACCCATATATTGTGATGTTTTCCTGCACCCCTCATCGTTTTCCCCAAATCACTGTGTTTTTGCGCACCTCTCATAGCTTCTCCTATATCTCTGTGTTTTCCCGCACCTCCCATAGCTTCCCTAGTATCATTGTGTTTTCACACACCTCTGATACCTTCCCCTATATCGTCGCGTTTTCGCGCACCTCTCACATCTTTCCCTATATCGCTGTGTTATCAAACAGCTTTCATGACTTCCCATGTATTGCTGTGTTTTCGCATACCTCCCACTGCTTCTGCTATATCACTGTTTTAGCACACCTCTCATAGCTTGCCATATATGGCGATATTTTCGTGCACCTCTCATATCTTCCCCTACAGCGCTGTGTTTTACGCACCTCCCATACCTTCCCATTATCATTGTGTTTTCGCGCACCTCCCATATATTTCCCAATATGGCTGTGTTTTCACGCACCACTTATACTTTCCACTGTATCGCTGTGCTTTCGCGCACCTCCCGTAGCTTCCCCTATATCACTGTGTTTTCTCGCACCTGTCATACCTTCCCCTATATCACTGTGTTTTCGCGCACCTTGCACAGCTTCCCCTATATCGTTTTGTTTTCGCGCACCTCTCATACCTTCAAGTATATCGATGTATGTTTGCGCACCTTCCATATCTTCCCCTATATCGCTGTGTTTTCGCGTACCTCACATACCTACCCCTATGTCGTTTTGTTTTTGTGCACCTCTTATACCATCCTCTATATCGATGTGTTTTTGCGCACCTCTCATACCTGCCTCTATTACGTGTGTTTTCGCAGACCTCTCATAGCTTCCCCTGTATCGCTGATTTATCGCACACCTCCCATAGCTTCCCCTATATCGCTGTGTTTTCGCGCACCTCTCATAGCTTCCCCTAGATCGCTGTGTTTTCATGCACCTCACATAGCTTCCCCTATATCGCTGCATTTTCTCGCACCTCTGTTACCTTCCCCTGTATCTCTCTGTTGTCGTGCACCTTCCCTGGCTTCCCATATATCGTTGTCTTTTCGCGCACCACTCATACCTTCCCTTACATCGCTGTGTTTTCGCGCACCTCTCATGCTTTCTCCCATAACGCCATGTTTTCACGCACCTACCATAGCTTCCCCTATATTGTTGTGTTTTCTCGCACCTCTCATACTTTCTCCCATAACGCCATGTTTTCACGTACCTACCATAGCTTCCCTATATCGCTGTGTTTTCTCGCACCTCTCATACCTTCCCCCTATATCGTTCTGTTTTCGCGCACCTCCCGTAGCTTCCCATTTCTCGCCGTGTCTTTGCGCACCTCTCATAGCTTCCCATATATTGCGATGTTTTCGTGCACCTCTCATTGCTTTCCCCAATTCGTTGTGTTTTTGCGTACCTCTTGTAGCTTCCCCTATATCGCTGTGTTTTCTTGCACCTCTCATACTTTCTCCCATAACGCCATGTTTTCACGTACCTACCATAGCTTCCCCTATATCGCTGTGTTTTCTCGCACCTCTCATACCTTCCCCTATATCGTTCTGTTTTCGCGCACCTCCCGTAGCTTCCCATTTCTCGCCGTGTTTTTGCGCACCTCTCATAGCTTCCCATATATTGCGATGTTTTCGTGCACCTCTCATCGCTTTCCCCAATTCGCTGTGTTTTTGCGTACCTCTTGTAGCTTCCCCTATATCGATGTGTTTTCGCGCACCTCTCATAATTTCCCCTATATCGCTATGTTTTCATGCACCTCCCATAGGTTCCCCAACATCGCTGTGTTTTCGCGTGCCTATCATAACCTCTCCTGTGTTGCTGTGTTCTCGTGCACCTGTCATAGCTTTCCATATATTGTATTGATTTCGTGCACCTCTCATAGCTTCCCCCAAATCGCTGTGTTTTCGCGCACCTCTCATCGCTTTCCCCAAATAGCTGTGTTTTTGCGCACCTCTCATATCTTCCCCCATATTGCCATGTTCTGGTGCACCTCACATAGCTTTCCCTACATTGCTGTGTTTTCGCGCACCTCCCATAGATTCCCCAATATGGCTATGTTTTCGTGCACCTCTTATACCTTCCACTGTTTCGCTGTGTTTTCGCACACCTCCCATAGCATCCCGATATCGCTGTAATTTTGTGCACCTCTCATACCTTCCCCTATAGCGCTGTGTTTTTGCGCACCTCTCATAGCTTCCACTGTATCGTTGTGTTTTCGCACACCTCTCAGACCTTCAAGTATATCGATGTGTGTTTGCACACCTTCCATAGCTTCCCCTGTATCACTGTGTTTTCGCGCACCTCTCATACCTTCCTCTAGATTGCCGTGTTTTCACGTAACTCGTATACCTTCCCCTATGTCGTTGTGTTTTTGTGCACCTCTCATACCTTCACCTGTATCGATGTGTTTTCACTCACCTTTCATACCTGCCTCTATAACGCATTTTTTCGCAAACCTCTCATAGCTTCCCCTATATCGCTGTGTTTTTGCGCACCTCTCGTAGCTTCCCCTACATCTCTGTGTTTTCGCGCTTTTCTCATACATTCTCCTATATCTCCATCTTTTCACGCACCTCCCGTAGCTTCCCCAATATTGCTGTGTTTTCTTGCAACTCTCATACCTTCCCCTATATCTCTCTGTTTTCATGCACCTCCCATAGCTTCCCATATATCGCTGTGTTTCCGCGCACTTCTCATACCTTCCACAATATCACTGTGTTTCCGCGCACGTCTCATAGGTTCTGCTATATCGATGTGCTTTCCCGCACCTCTCATAACTTCCCCTATATCGCTGTGTTTCCATGCACCTCCCATAGGTTCCCCTACATTGCTGTGTTTTCACGTGCCTATCATACCTTCCCCTATATCATTGTGTTCTCGTGCATCTCTCATAGCTTTCCATATATTGCAATGTTTTCGTGCACCTCTCTTAGCTTCCCCCAAATCGCTGTGTTTTTGCGCACCTCACATACCTTCCCCTATGTCGTTGAATATTTGTGCACCTCTCATACCTTCCCCTATATCGCTGTGTTTTCGTGCACCTCTCATAGCTTTCCTAAAATGGTTGTGTTTTTGCGCACCTCTCATAGCTTCCCCTATATCGCTGTGTTTTTGTGCACCTTTCATACCGTCCAATATATCGCTGAGATAACGCTCCCCTCTCATAGCTTCCCCTATATCGCCGTGTTGTCACGAACCTCGCATACCTTCCGCTATATCATTGAGTTTTTGCGCACCTCTCATACCTTCCACTATATCGATGTGTTCACGCACCTCTCGTAGCTTCCCCTGTATCGATGTGTTTTCGTGCACCTCTCATACCTGCCCATATAACGTGTTTTCTCGCAGATCTCTCATAGCTTCCCCTATATCGCTGTGTTTACGCATTCCTCGCATACCTTCCACTTTATCGATGTGTTTTCGCGCGCTTCTCATACCTTCCCCTATATCGCTGTGTTTTCATGCACCTCGCATAGCTTCCCTTTTTTCACCGTGGTTTTGCGCACCTCTTATAATTTCCCATATATTGCGATGTTTTCGCGCACCTCTCATCGCTTTCCCCAAATCGCTGTCTTTTTGCGCACTTCTCACATCTACCCCCATATATTTTTGTTCTGGTGCTCCTCACATAGCATCCCCTACATTGCTGTGTTTTCGCGCACCTCCAATAGATTCCCCAATATGGCTGAGTTTTCATGCTCCTCCCATAGCTTCCAGTTATCGCTGTCTTCTGTCTCTGTATCTTGTTTTACGGCGGTTGGCATCCAGCTTAATGGTGCATTACCGCCACCCTCTGCTCCAGAATGTGCACTAGACATACATTCTAAATCCCTTCACCCAATCACACACACATATATATACAAACCTACACTTCACCCTCCCATCTTTGACCATCCTAGTATCCTATTCCTGTTTATTCATCATATTCTATAAAAAACCCCTGTACCCCTTAAAAACGCTAAAATCGCTGTCTTTTTCCGAACCTCCCATAGATTCCTCAATATGGCTGTGTTTTCGCGCACCCCTTATACCTTCCCCTGTATCGCTGTGATTTAGCACACCTCACATAGCTTCCCCTATATCGTTGTGATTTTGCGCACCTCTCATACCTTCAAGTATATCGATGTGTGTTTGCGCACCTTCCATAGCTTCCCCTATATCGCTGTGTTTTCGCGCAACTCGCGTACCTACCCCTATATCGTTTTGTATTTGTGCACCTCTCATACCTTCCATATATCAATGTGTTTTCGCGCACCTCTCGTAGCTTCCTGATATCGATGTATTTTCGCACACCTCTCAAACCTGCCCCTATAACGCGTTTTTTGCAGACTTCTCATAGCTTCCTCTGTGTCGCTGTGTTTTCGCGCATCTCTCATAGCTTCTCCTGTATCGCTGTGTTTTCCCGCACCTCCCATAGCTTCCAAAATATCATTGTATTTTCACACACCTCTGATACCTTCCCCTATATCGCTGTGTTTTCGCGCACCTCTTATAGCTTCCCATATATCGTCGTGTTTTCGCGCACTTCTCACGTCTTCCCCATGTCGCTGTGTTATCGAGCAGCTTTCATAGCTTCCCCTATATTGCTGTGTTTTCGCATACCTCCCATAGCTTCCGCTATATCGCAGTTTTCACACACGTCTCATAGCTTGCCATATATGACGATGTGTTCGCACACCTCTCATAAATTCCCCTAGATCGCTGTGTTTTCGCGCATCTCACATAGCGTCCCCTATATTGCCATGTTTTCGCACACCTCCCATAGCTTCCCCTATATCGCCGTCTTTTCTCACTCCTCTGATACCTTCCCCTATATCGCTCTGTTGTCGTGCACTTCCCATGGTTTCCCATATATCGCTGTGTTTTCGTGCACCACTCATACCTTCCCCTACATCGCTGTATTTTCGTGCATCTCTCATATTTTCTACTATAATGCCATGTGTTCACACACCTCCCATAGCTTCCACTATATTGCTGTGTTTTCTCTCACCTCTCATATCTTCCCCTAAATCGCTCTGTTTTCGCGCACCTCTCGTAACTTCCTATATATCGCTGCATTTACGCACACCTCTCATAGATTTCCCTATATCGCTATGTTTTTGTGCACCTCCCATAGCTTCCCCTATATCGCTGTGCTTTTGTGCACCTCTCGTACCGTCCAATGTATTCACTGAGATAACGCTCCCCGCTCATAGCTTCCCCTATATCGCCGTGTTTTCGCGTACCTCGCATACCTTCCGCTGTTCCCGATGTTGGGGAAGTCCAGAACGAGGGGTCACAGTTTGAGGATAAAGGGGAAGCCTTTTAGAACCGAGATTAGGAAAAACTTCTTCACACAGAGAGTGGTGTATCTGTGGAAATCTCTGCCACAGGAAACAGTTGAGGCCGGTTCATTGGCTATATTTAAGAGGGAGTTAGATATGGCCCGTGTGGCTACGGGGATCGGGGGTATGGAGGGAAGGCTGGTGCAGGGTTCTGAGTTGGATGATCAGCCATGATCATAATAAATGGCGGTGCAGGCTCAAAGGGCCGAATGGCCTACTCCTGCACCTATTTTCTATGTTTCTATGTTTCTATACCTCCCATAGCTTCCGCTATATCGCTGTTTTCGCACACCTCTCATAGCTTGCCATATATGGTGATGTTTTCGCACATCTCTCATAACTTCCCCTAGATCGCTGAGTTTTCGCGCACCTCACAAAGCGTCCCCTATATCGCCATGTTTTTGCACACCTCCCATAGCTTCCACTATATTGCTGTGTTTTCTCTCACCTCTCATACCTTCCCCTATATCGCTCTGTTTTCGCGCACCTCTCGTAGTTTCGAATATATGTCGGTGAGTTTTCGCGCACCTCTCATAGTTTTCCCTATATCGCTATGTTTTCGCACACCTCCTACAGCTTCCGCTATATCGTTCTGTTTTTGTGTACCTCTCATACCGTCCAATATATCGCTGAGCTAACGCTCCCCTCTCATAGCTTCCCCTATATTGCTGTGTTTTCGCACACCTCTCATAGCTTCCCCTAGATCGCTGTGTTTTCTGCACCTCGCATACCTTCCGCGTTATCGTTGAGTTTTTGCGCACCTCTCATACCTTCCACTACATCGATGTGCTCGCGCACTTCATCCCTTCTCTTATATCACCGTGTTTTCCCGCACCTCTCATAGCTTCCGCTATATAGCTGTGTTTTCATGCACCTCGCACAGCTTTCCCTATGTCATTGTGGTTTTGTGCACCTCTCATACCTTCCACTATATCGACGTGTTTTCGTGCACCTCGCGTAGCTTCCCCGTATCGATGTGTTTTCGCGCACCTCTCATACCTGCCTCTATAACGCGTTTTTTCGCAGATCTCTCATAGTTTCCTCTTTTTCACCATGTTTTCGCGCACCTCTCATCACTTTCTGCAAATCGTTGTGTTTTTGCGCACCTCTCATATCTTCCCCCATATTGCAGTGTTCTGGTGCACCTCACATAGCTTCCCCTACATCGCTGTGTTTTCGCGCACCTCCCTTAGATTCCCCGATAACGCTGTGATTTCGTGCACCTCTCATATCTTCTACTATCGCGCTGTGTTTTTGCGCACCTCCCATACCTTCCAATTATCGCTGTGTTTTTGCGCACCTTTCCATAGATTCCCCAACATGGCTGTCTTTTCGCGCACCTCTTATATCTTCCCCTGTATCGCTGTGCTTTCGCACACATCCCATAGCTTCCCCGATATCGCTGTGATTTTTCGCACCTCCCGTAGCTTCCCCTATATTGATTTGTTTTCTCGCACCTCTCATAGCTACCCCTATATCGATGTGTTTTCACGCACCTTACATAGCTTCCCCTATTTTGTTATTTTCGCACACCTCTCATGCCTTCAAGTAGATCGATATGTGTTTGCGCACCTTCGCATACCTACCCCTATATCGTTTTGTTTCATGCACCTCTCAATTAGGAAGGGGAAAAAAGATTATGAAAGAAAACTGGCAGGGAACATAAAAACTGACTGTAAAAGCTTTTATAGATATGTAAAAAAGAAAAAACTGGTAAAGACAAATGTAGGTCCCCTGCAGACAGAAACAGGTGAATTGATTATGGGGAGCAAGGACATGGCAGACCAATTGAATAATTACTTTGGTTCTGTCTTCACTAAGGAGGACATAAATAATCTTCCAGAAATAGTAGGGGACAGAGGGTCCAGTGAGATGGAGGAACTGAGCGAAATACTTGTTAGTAGGGAAGTGGTGTTAGGTAAATTGAAGGGATTGAAGGCAGGTAAATCCCCAGGGCCAGATGGTCTGCATCCTAGAGTGCTTAAGGAAGTAGCCCAAGAAATAATGGATGCATTAGTGATAATTTTTCAAAACTCGTTAGATTCTGGACTAGTTCCTGAGGATTGGAGGGTGGCTAATGTAACCCCACTTTTTAAAAAAGGAGGGAGAGAGAAACCAGGGAATTATAGACCGGTTAGCCTAACGTCGGTGGTGGGGAAACTGCTGGAGTCAGTTATCAAAGATGTGATAACAGCACATTTGGAAAGCGGTGAAATCATCGGACAAAGTCAGCATGGATTTGTGAAAGGAAAATCATGTCTGACGAATCTCATAGAATCTTTTGAGGATGTAACTAGTAGAGTGGATAGGGGAGAACCAGTGGATGTGGTATATTTGGATTTTCAAAAGGCTTTTGACAAGGTCCCACACAGGAGATTAGTGTGCAAACTTAAAGCACACGACATTGGGGGTAAGGTATTGATGTGGATGGAGAATTGGTTAGCAGACAGGAAGCAGGGAGTGGGAATAAACGGGACCTTTTCAGAATGGCAGGCGGTGACTAGTGGGGTACCGCAAGGCTCAGTGCTGGGACCCCAGTTGTTTACAATATATATTAATGACTTGGATGAGGAAATTAAATGCAGCATCTCCAAGTTTGCAGATGACACGAAGCTGAGTGGCAGTGTTAGCTGTGAGGAGGATGCTAAGAGGATGCAGAGTGACTTGGATAGGTTGGGTGAGTGGGCAAATTCATGGCAGATGCAATTTAATGTGGATAAATGTGAAGTTATCCACTTTGGTGGCAAAAATAGGAAAACAGATTATTATCTGATTGGTGGCCGATTAGGAAAAGGGAAGGTACACCGAGACCTGGGTGTCATTATACACCAGTCATTGAAAGTGGGCATGTAGGTACAGCAGGTGGTGAAAAAGGTAAATGGTATGCTGGCATTTATAGCGAGAGGATTCGAGTACAGGAGCAGGGAGGTAATACTGCAGTTGTACAAGGCCTTGGTGAGACCACACCTGGAGTATTGTGTGCAGTTTTGGTCCCCTAATCTGAGGAAAGACATCCTTGCCATAGAGGGAGTACAGAGAAGGTTTACCAGATTGATTCCTGGGATGGCAGGACTTTCATATGAAGAAAGACTGGATAAACTGGGCTTGTACTCGTTGGAATTTAGAAGATTGAGGGGGGATCTGATTGAAACGTATAAAATCCTAAAGGGATTGGACAGGCTAGATGCAGGAAGATTGTTCCCGATGTTGGGGAAGTCCAGAATAAGGGGTCACAGTTTGAGGATAAAGGGGAAGCCTTTTAGGACCGAGATTAGGAAAAACTTCTTCACACAGAGAGTGGTGAATCTGTGGAATTCTCTGCCACAGAAAACAGTTGAGGCCAGTTCATTGACTATATTTAAGAAGGAGTTAGATATGACCCTTGTGGCTACGGGGATCAGAGGGTATGGAGGGAAGGCTGGGGCGGGGTTCTGAGTTGGATGATCAGCCATGATCATTATAAATGACGGTGCAGGCTTGAAGGGCCGAATGGCCTATTCCTGCACCTATTTTCTATGTTTCTATGTTTCTATACCTTCCCCTGTATCGATGTGTTTTCATGCACCTCTCGTAGCTTCCCTGGTATTGATGTGTTTTCGCGTACCTCTCATACCTACCCCTGTAATGCGTGTTTTTGCAGGCCTCTCATATCTTCCCCTATATCGCTGTGTTTTCGCGCACCTCGTATACCTACCCCTATATCGTTGTGCTTTCGCGCACCACTCATACCTTCCACTATATCGATGCGTTTTCGCCACATCTCACACCTTCCCCTATATCGCTGTGTTTTCACGCACCTCCCATAGCTTCCCATTTTTTGCTGTTTTTTCGCGCACCTCAGATGGCTTCCCATATATTGCAGTGTTTTCCCACACCTCTCATCGCTTTCCCCAAGTCACTGTGTTTTTGTGCATCTTTCATAGCTTCTCCTGTATCGCTGTGTTTTCCCGCACCTCCCATAGCTTCCCCAATATCATTGTGTTTTCGCACACCTCTGATACCTTTCCCTATATCGCCACGTTTTCGCGCACCTCTCACATCTTTCCCTATATCGCTTTGTTTTCAAACAGCTTTCATACCTTCCCCGATATTGCTGTGTTTTCGCGTACCTCCCACTGCTTCCGCTATATCGCTGTTTTGGCACACCTCTCATAGCTTGCCATATATGGCGATATTTTCGCACACCTCTCATAGCTTCCTCTAGATCGCTGTGCTTTCACGCACCTCATATAGCGTCCCCTATATTGCCATGTTTTCGCACACCTCCCACAGCTTCCCCTATATCGCTGTGTTTTCTCGCACCTCTGCTACCTTCCCCTATATCTCTCTGTTGTCGTGCACCTCCCCTGGCTTCTCATATATCGCTGAGTTTTCTCGCACCTCTCATAATTTCTCCCATAATGCCGTGTTTTCACGCATCTCACATAGCTTCCCCTATATCGCTGTGTTTTCTCGCACCTCTCATACCTTCCCCTATATTGCTCTGTTTTTGTGCACCTCCTGTAGCTTCCCATTTTTCGCCATGTTTTCGTGCACCTCTCATAGCTTCCCATATATCGCTATGTTTTCGTGCACCTCCTGTAGCTTCCCCTATATTGCCGTGTTTTCTTGCACCCTTCATACCTTCCCCTATATCACTCTGTTTTTCGTGCACCTCCCATAGCTTCCCATATATTGCTGTGTTTTCGCATACCTCTCATATCTTCCACTATATCGCTGTGTTTACGTGCACCTCTCGTAGCTTCTCCTATATCGATGTGTTTTCGCGCACCTCTCATAACTTCCCATATATCATCGTGTTTTCGTGCACCTCCCATAGGTTCCCCTATAAGACTGTGTTTTTGCTCACCTCTCATAGCTGCCACTATATCGCCATATTTTTGTGCAGATCTCATATCTTCCCCTATAGAGGTGCGTTTTCTCTCACCTCTCATAACTTCCCTTATATCGCCCTGTTTTCGCACACCTCTCATACATTCCCCTACATCTCCATGTTTTCGCGCAGTGCTCATACCTTCCTGTATATTGGTGTGAGTTTGCGCACCTCACATACTTCCCCTATATCGCTGTGTTTCGCGCACCTTTCATAGATTCCCCTAAATTGCTGTGTTTTTGCTCACCTCGCATAGCTTCCCCTATATCGCTGTATTTTCGTTCACCTCTTACAGCTGCCCCTATATCGCCGTGTTTTGGCGATCTTCTCATAACTTCCCCTATACAGCTGTGTTTTCTATCACCTCTCAAAACTTCCCCTGCATCGCCGTGTTTTCACGCACCTCTCATACCTTCAACTATATTGCTGTGTTTACGCGCACGTTCCATACCTTCCCATATATTGCTATGTTTTTCCGCACCTCCCATAGCTTCCCCTATATTGCTGTGCTTTTGCGCACATCTCATACATTCTGCTGTATCGCTGTATTTTCGCGCACCTCTCATAGCTTCCCCTATATCGCTGTATTTACGCGCACCTCTCATAACTTCCCCTGTACAGCTGTGTATTCGCTCACCACTCATAACTTCCCCCGTATCAGCGTGTTTTTGCGCACCTCTCATACATTCTCTTATATCGCCATGTTTTCGCGCACCTCTCATACCTTCAACTATATCGCTGTGTTTTCGCGCACATCCCATACCTTCCCCTATAGTGCTGTGTTCTTGTGCACCTCTCAAAGCTTTCCCAAAAGCTCTGTGTTTTAGCGCACCTCCCACAGCTTCCCATATATTGCTGTGTTTTCACCGGCCTCTCATACCTTCCCCTATATTGCTGTGTTTTCGCGCACCTCTCATAGCTTCCCATATATCGCTGTGTTTTCGCGCACCTCACATTGCTTCCCCTAAATCCTTGTGTTTTCGTGCACCTCTCATACCTCCAACTATATTGATGTGTTTTTGTGCACCTCTCGTAGCGTCCCCTCTACCGTTGTGTTCTCACGCACCTCTCATAGCTTCCATATATTGCGATGTTTTCGCACACCTCTCATAGCTTCCCCCAAATCGCTGTGTTTTCTCGCACCTCTCATAGCTTCCCCTATATCGCTATGTTGTCGCGCAAATCCCATGGCTTCCCCTATATCACTGTGTTTTCGCGCACCTCTCATATCTTCCCATATACAGTCGTGTTTTCGCGCACCTCCCATAGGTTCCCCTATAAGACTGTGTTTTTGCGCACCTCTCATCCCTTCCCCTTTATCGCTGTGTTATCACGCACCTCTCATAGCTTCCACTCTATCGCTGTGCTCTCGCGCACCTCTCATACCTTCCCCTATAGAGGTGCGATTTCTCTCACCTCTCATAACTTCCCTTATATTGCTGTGTTTTCGCACACCTCTCATACATTCCCCTACATCTCCATGTTTTCGCGCACTGCTCATACCTTCCTGTATATTGGTTTGATTTTGCACACCTCGCATAGCTTCCTCTATATCGCTGTTTTCCGCGCACCTCTGATAGATTCCCCTAAATCGCTGTGTTTTCGCGCACCTCTCATAACTTCCCCTATATCGCTGTGTTTTCATGCACCTTCCATAGGTTCAGCTACATCGCTGTGTTTTCGAGTGCCTATTATACCTTCCCCTATATCAATGTGTTCTCATAGCTTACCCCAAATCGCTGTGTTTTCTCGCACCTCTCATAGCTTCCCCTATATCGCTGTTTTCTCGCACCTCTCATATCTTCCCCTATATGGCTGAGTTTTTGCTGACCTCTCACAGTTGTGCCTATATCGCCATGTTTTCGCACACCTCCCATAGCTTCCCATATATCACTGTCTTTTCGCGCACCTCTCATAACTTCTCCTATGTCGTGGTGTTTTCACGTACCTGCCATTGCTTCCTCTATATCTATTATATTACCTGGTTATTTTAAGTCTAAACTGCACTGTTTATACTTACTTTTTTTTTTGTGTATCTCTTGTAAAGTTATATTGCAACGGTGTATCAGTGCCTATATGGTTTACCTTTTGTGTACTAATTCAATAAAAAGACTTAAAAAGAAAAGATTTGGGGGAAGCTATGAGAGGTGCGTGAAAACGCAGTGAGAAAGAGGAATGTATGAGAGGTGCGCGAAAACACGTCGATATTGGGGAAGCTACGAGAGGTGCGTGAAAACACATCAATATAGTTGAAGGTATGAGACATGCGCGAAAACATAATGATGTAGGGGAAGCAATGCGAGGTGCGCGAAAAAAAAGCGATATAGAGGAAGGTATGAGAGGCCGGTGAAAACACAGTGATATAGGGGAAGCTATGAGAGGTGCGCGAAAACACGGCGATATAGGGGATGGTATGAGAGATGCGCGAAAACAAATCGATATGGGGAAGCTACGAGAGGTGCGTGAAAACAGAGAGATTTTGAGACAGCTATGAGAGGTGCGCGAAAACACAGTGATATAGGGGAAGCTATGAGAGGTGCGCGAAAACACGGCGATATAGGGGATGGTATGAGAGATGCGCGAAAACAAATCGATATGGGGAAGCTACGAGAGGTGCGTGAAAACAGAGAGATTTTGAGACAGCTATGAGAGGTGCGCGAAAACACAGCGCTATAGGGGAAGCTATGGGAGGTGCGCGAAAACACGGCGATATACGTGAAGGAATGAGAGGTGTGTGAAAACACATCAATATAGGGGAAGCGATGAGAGGTATGAGATGGTATGCAAGGTGCATGAAAACAGTGATATAGAGGTAGGTATGAGAGGTGCGCGAAAACACAGCGATATAGAGGAAGGTATAGGAGGTGCGCGAAAACACAGCGATTTAGGAGAAAGTACGAGAGATGAGCGTAAACTCGGCTAAAAAGGGGAAGGTATGAAAGGTGCGCGAGAACTCGGCGATATATGTAAAGCTATGAGAGGTGAGCAGAAACACAGCGATAGAGAGGAAGCTATGGGAGGAGCGCCAAACACAGCGTTATGGGGGATGCTATGGAAGGTGCGCCAAAACACAGCGAGATAAGGGAAGTTACGAGAGGTGAGAGAAAACGCATCTCTATAGGGGAAGGTATGAGAGCTGTGCGAAAATATGGCGATATAGTGGCAGCTATGAGAGGTGAGCAAAAACACAGCGATATAGGGGAAGGTATGAGAAGTGCACGAGAACGCAGCGGTAGATGGGAAGCTATGAGAGGTGCGCAAAATCACACCGATATAGGGGAAGCTATGAGAGGTGTGCGATGACACAGCGATATAGGGGAAGGGATGAGAGGTGCGCGAAAACACAGTCTTACAGGGAAACCTATGGGAGGTGTGCGAAAACACGGCGATATATGGGAAGATAAGGGAGGTTTGCAGAAATACAGCGAAGTACGGGAAGTTATGGGACGTGCGCGAAAACACAGCGATATAGTGGAAGATATGAGAGGTGCGTGAAAACACAGCGATATAAGGGAAGCTATAACAGGTGAGCAAAAACACAATGATATTGGGGAAACTACGTGAGGTGCGGAAAAACACAGCGATATAGGGGAAGGTATGAGAGGTGTGAGAAAACACAGTGATATAGGGGAAGCTATGGGAGGTGCATGAGAACATGGTGATATAGGAGAAGGAATGAGAGGTGCGCGAAAACACAGAGATGTAGGGGAAGGTATGAGAGGTGCGTTAAAACATGGCGATATAGGGGAAGCCATGCGACGTGCGCGAAAATATTGCAATATATGTAAGCTATGAGGGGTACTCGAGAACACAGCGGTAGAGGGGAAGCTACGAGAGGTGCGTGAAAACACAGCGATTTATGGGAAGCTATGGGAGGTGCGCGAAACACAGCGCTATAGGGGAATATATGAGAGGTGCTCAAAAACCCGGCGATACAGGGGAAGCTATGGGAGGTGCTCGATAACACAGCGATTTATGTGAAGGTATCAGAGGGAAGCGAAAACACAGCAATAGAGCAGAAGCTATGGGAGGTGCGCGAAAGCACAGCGATATAGGGGAAGCAATGAGAGGTGTGCGATTATACAGCGATACAGCAGAATGTATGAGATGTGTAAAAAAGCACAGCAATATAGGGGAAGCTATGGGAGGTGCGGAAAAACACAGCAATATATGGGAACATATGGAACTTGCGCGTAAACACAGCGATATAGTTGATGGTATGAGAGGTGTGCGAAAACACAGCGATATAGGGGATGCTACGAGAGATGCGCGAAAACACAGCGAAATAGTGGAAGGTATGAGAAATGCGCGAAAACGCAGCATTATATGGGAAGCTGTGGGAGGTGCACGAAAAGAGAGCGAGAAAGGGGAAGGTATGAGAACTGTAAGAAAACACTGCAATATAGGGGAAGCTATGAGAGGTGCATGAATGCCCAGCAATATAGGAGAAGATATGAGAGGTGCACGAAAACACAGCGATGTAGGGGAAGCTATGCGAGGAGTGCCAGAGCACGGCGATATAGGGGAAGCGATGAGAGGTGCGCAAAAACACAGCGATTTGGGGGAATCTATGAGTGGTGCGCGAAAACATCGCAATATATGGGAAGCTATGAGAGGTGCACGAAAACAGAGCAATATAGGAGAAGCTATGACAGCTGCTTGACAACTCAGTGATATAGGGGAAGATATGAGAGGTGCGCTAATACACGATGATATAGGGGAATGTATGGAAGGTGCGTGAAAATACTGCGATATAGGGGAAGGTATGAGATGTGTGAGAAAACACAGTGATATAGGGGAATGTATGGAAGGTGCGTGAAAATACTGCGATATAGGGGAAGGTATGAGATGTGTGAGAAAACACAGTGATATAGGGGAATGTATGGGAGGTGCATGAAAACACGGCGATATAGGGGAAGTTATGAGAGGTGCGCGAAAACACTGTGACACAGGGCAACTATGGGAGGTGCGCGAAAACACGGCGATATACGTGAAGGTATGAGAGATGCGTGAAAACATGTCGACATAGGGGAAGCTATGAGAGCTGCGCGAAAACACAGCGATATCGGGGAAGACATGAGAGGTGCCCGAAAACACATCCATATAGCGATATAGTGGAAAGTATGAGAGGTGCACGAAAACATAGCGATATATAGGAAGCTATGGGAGGTGCACGAAAACAGAGAGAGAAGGGGGAACGTATGAGAGCTGTCAGAAAACACAACAATATAGGGGAAGCTATGGGAGGTGCATGAACGCACGGCGATGTAGGAGAAGATATGAAAGGTGCGCGAAAGCACAGCGACGTAGGGGAAGCTATGCAAGGTGCGCCAGAACATGGCGATATATGGGAAGCTATGAGAGGTGCGCAAAAACACAGCGATTTGGGGGAATCTACGAGAGGTGTGCAAAATCATCGCAATAAATGGGAAGCTATGAGAGGTGCGCGAAAACACGGGGAAAAATGGGAAGCTATGGGAGGTCCGTGTAAACAGGGCGATATAGGGGAAGTGAAGAGAGGTGCACAAGAGCACAGCGACATAGGGCAAGATATGAGAGGTGCGCGAAAACTCGGTGATATAGCGGAAGCTATGAGAGGTGAGCGAAAGCACAGGGATATAGAGGAAGCCTTGGAAGGTGCGCGAAATCACAGTGATATCGGGGACGGGATGAGAGGTGAGTGAAAACACAGCGATATAGGGGAATGTATGAGATGTGTGAGGAAACACTGCAATATGGAGGAAGCTATGGGAGGTGCGCAAAAGCACGGCAACTTTGGCGAATCTATGAGAGGTCCGCGAAAACATCGCAATATATGGGAAGCTATGAGAGGTGCATGAAAACAAGGTGAAAAATGGGAAGAAATGGGAGGTCCCTGAAAACATGGCAATATAGGGTAAGTTATGTGAGCTGCTTGATAACACAGCGATATAGAGGAAGTAATGAGGTGCGCGAAAACACGGTGATACAGCGGAAGCTATGAGAGGTGAGCGAAAACACAGCGCTATAGGGGAAGCCTTGGGATGTGCGCAAAATCACAGTGATATCAGGGAAGGCATGAGAGGTGCGTAAAAACTCAGCGATTTGGGGGAATCTATGAGTAGTGCACGAAAACATCGCAATATATGGGAAGCTATGAGAGGTGCGCGAAAACAAGGTGAAAAATGGGAAGAAATGGGAGGTCCCTGAAAACATGGCAATATAGGGTAAGTTATGTGAGCTGCTTGATAACACAGCGATATAGAGGAAGTAATGAGGTGCGCGAAAACACGGTGATACAGCGGAAGCTATGAGAGGTGAGCGAAAACACAGCGCTATAGGGGAAGCCTTGGGATGTGCGCAAAATCACAGTGATATCAGGGAAGGCATGAGAGGTGCGTAAAAACTCAGCGATTTGGGGGAATCTATGAGTAGTGCGCGAAAACATCGCAATATATGGGAAGCTATGAGAGGTACGCGAAAACATAGTGAGAAATGGGAAGCTGTGGGAGATCCGTGAAAACAGGGCGATATAGGGGAAGGTATGAGAGGTGCACGAGAACACGGCGATATAGGCAAAGCTATCAGAGGTGAGCAAAAACATAGCGATGTATGGGAAGTTATGAGAGGTGCGCGAAAACAGAACGATATAGGGGAAGCTATGCGAGGTGCGCGAAAACATGGTGATATAGGGGAAGCTATGAGAAGTGCGCGAAAACACAGTGACTTGGGGGAAGCTATGAGAGGTGCGCGAAAACACAGTGATTTGGGGGAAACTGCAAGAGGTGCGTGAAAAACCATCTATAGAGTGGAAGGTATGAGAGGTGTGCGAAAACAGAACGATATAGGGGAAGGTATGCGAGGTGCGCAAAAACACTGCAATATATGGGAAGCTATGAGAGGTGCGTGAAAACATGGCGATATAGTGGAAGGTATGAGAGGTGTGCGAAAACACAGTGATAAATGAAAGCTATGGGAGGTGCGCGAAAACACAGCGATATACGTGAAGGTATTAGAGGTGTGTGAAAACACATTGATAAATGAAAGCTATGGGAGGTGCGCGAAAACACAGCGATATACGTGAAGGTATTAGAGGTGTGTGAAAACACATTGATATAGGGGAAGGTATGAGAGATGAGCGAAAACTCAGCTAAAAAGGGGAAGGTATGAGAGGTGCGTGAGAATATGGCGATATAGGAAAAGCTATGAGAGGTGAGCAAAAGCACAGCGATACAGGGGAAGCACGAGAGGTGCGTGAAAACACAGCGATATATTGGAAGGTATGAGAGGTGAGTGAAAACACAGCGATATAGGGGATGCTATGAGAGGTGCTCGAAAACACGGCCTTACAGGGGAAGGTATGAGAGGTACGTGAAAACACGTCGATTTAAGGGAAAGTATGAGAGATGAGCAAAAAATCAGCTGAAAAGGGGAAGCTATGAGAGGTGCGCGAAAATATTGCAAAATATAGAAACCTATGAGAGGTGCACGAGAACACAGCAATAGAGGGGCGATATAAGTGAAGGTATGAGATGTGCATTAATACACGTCGATATAGGTGAATGTATGAGAGATGAGCGAAAACTCAGCTAAAAAAGGGAAGGTATGAGAGATGCGCGAGAACACGACGATACAGACAAAACTATCAGAAGTGAGCAAAAACATAGCGATGTAGGGGAAGTTATGAGAGGTGCGCGAAAACAGAACAATATATGGGAAGCTATGCGAGGTGCGCGAAAACATGGTGATATAGGGGAAGCTATGAGAGGTGTGTGAAAACACAGTGATTTTGGGGAAGCTATGAGAGGTGCGCGAAAATATTGCAATATATAGAAACCTATGAGAGGTGCACGAGAACATAGCAATAGAGGGGAAGCTATGAGAGGTGTGCAATAACACAGCAAAAAAGGGGAAGGTATGGGAGGTGTGCGAAAACATGGCGATATATGGGAAACTATGCGAGGTGCGTGAAAATACGACGATATAGGGGAAGCTATGAGAGGTGCGCAGAAAAATTGCAATATATAGAAAGCTATGCGAGGTGTACGAAAACGCAGCGATTCGGGGGAAGCTATGAGAGGTGCGCGAAAAAATTGCAATATATAGAAAGCTATGAGAGGTGCGCGAAAATACAGCGATAGAGTGGATGGTATGGGAGGTGCGCGAGAACACAACGATATAGGGGAAGTTATGCGATATGTGCAAATACACGGCCATATGGGGGAAGCTATTAGAGGTGCGCGAATACACGGCGATATACGTGAAGGTATGAGAGGTGCGTGAAAACACAATGATATAGTGGAAGCTATGCGAGCTGCGCGAAAACACAGCGAAATAGGGGAAGTTATGAGAGGTACGCGAACACACATCGATATAGGGCAAGCTACGAGAGATGTGCGAAAACATAGCGGTATAGTGGACGGTATGAGAAGTGCGAGAAAACACAGCGATATATGGGAAGCTATGGGAGGTGCACAAAAACAAAGCGAGAATGGGAAAGTTATGAGAAGTGTGAGAAAACACAGCAATATAGGGGAAGCTATGGGAGGTGCGTGAACGCACGGCGATATAGGAGAAGGTATGAAAGGTGCGCGAAAACACAGCGATGTAGGGGTAGCTATGCGAGGTGTGCCAGAACATGGCGATATATGGGAAGCTATGAGAGGTGCGCAAAAACACAGCGATTTGGGGGAATCTATGAGAGGTGTGCAAAATCATCGCAATAAATGGGAAGCTATGAGAGGTGCGCGAAAACACGGGGAAAAATGGGAAGCTATGGGAGGTCCGTGAAAACAGGGCGATATAGGGGAAGTGAAGAGAGGTGCACAAGAGCACAGCGACATAGGGCAAGATATGAGAGGTGCGCGAAAACTCGGTGATATAGCGGAAGCTATGAGAGGTGAGCGAAAGCACAGGGATATAGAGGAAGCCTTGGAAGGTGCGCGAAATCACAGTGATATCGGGGACAGGATGAGAGGTGAGTGAAAACACAGCGATATAGGGGAATGTATGAGATGTGTGAGAAAACACTGCAATATGGAGGAAGCTATGGGAGGTGCGCAAAAGCACGGCAACTTTGGCGAATCTATGAGAGGTCCGTGAAAACATCGCAATATATGGGAAGCTATGAGAGGTGCGCGAAAATATGGTGAAAAATGGGAAGCTATGGAAGGTCCCTGAAAACATAACAATATAGGGGAAGTTATGTGAGCTGCTCGATAACACAGCGATAAAGGGGAAGTAATTAGATGTGTGTGAAAAATAGGTGGTATAGGGGAAGCTATGAGAGGTGAGCGAAAACACAGCAAAAAAGGAAAAGCGATATAGTGGAAGGTGTGAGAGGTGCGCGAAAAACCAGCGATACATTGGAAGGTATGGGAGGTGCATGAAAACAGAGCGACATAGGGGAAGGTATGAGAGGAACGCGAAAACACAGCGATTTGGGGGAAGCTATGAGAGGTGCGCGAAAACATCACAATATATAGGAAGCTGTGAGAGGTGCGCGTAAGCAGGGCGAAAAATGGGAAGCAATGGGTGGTGTGCGATTACATAGCGATATAGGGGAAAGTATGAGAGGTGCGCGAAAACATGGCGCTATATGGGAAACTATGGGAGGTGCTTGAAAACAGTGCGATATGGGGGAAGGTATGAGTGGTGAGCAAAAACACAGCGATGTACGGGAAGCTATGGGAGGTGTGCGAAAGCAGAGCTATATAGGGGAAGTGATGAGAGGTGCAGAAGAGTACAGAGACATAAGGGAAGTTATGGAGGTGCGTGAAAACACAGTCATACGGGGAAGGTATCAGAAGTGCGCTAAAACACAGCAATATCGGGGAAGGGATGAGAAGTCTGCAAAAACACGTCGATATAGGGGAAGGTATGAAAGGTGTGCAAAAACATAGTGATATAGGGAAAGCTATGAGAGGTACACGAAAACACGGCGATATACAAGAAGATATGAGAATTGCGTGAAAACACGTCGATATAGGGGAAGGTATGTGAGGTGCGCAAAAACACAGAGACATAGGAGAATCTATGGGAGTTGTACAAAATCACAGCGATACAGTGGAAGGTATGGGTGGTGCATGAAAACACGGCGATATAGGGAAAGGTATGAGAGGTGTGCAAAAACACAGTGATTTAGAGGAATCTATAGGAGGTGCGCAAATAAGCAACGATATATGGGAAGCTATGGGAGGTGTGCGATAACAGAGCGATATAGGGGAAGGTATGAGGGGTGTGCGAAAACACAGCGGTATAGGGGACTCTATGGGAGGTGCGCGAAAACACAGCGATATAGGGGAATGTATAGGAGGTGCATGAAAAACGGCGATATAGAAGAAGTTATGAGAGGTGCGCGAAAACACTGTGATATAGGGCAATCTATGGGAGGTGCACGAAAACAGGGAGATATACGTGAAGGTATGAGAGGTGCTTTAATGCACGTCGATATAGCAGAATGTATGAGAGATGAGCGAAAACTCAGCTAAAAAAGGGAAGGTATGAGAGGTGCGCGAGAACACGGCGATATAGGCAAAGCTATCAGAGGTGAGCAAAAACATAGCAATGTTTGGGAAGTTATGAGAGGTGCGTGAAAACAGAACGATATAGGGGAAGCTATGCGAGGTGCGCGAAAACATGGTGATATAGGGGAAGCTATGAGAAGTGTGCGAAAACACAGTGATTTGGGGGAAGCTATGAGAGGTGCGCGAAAACACAGTGATTTGGGGGAAGCAATGAGAGGTGCGCGAAAACACAGTGATTTGGGGGAAACTGCAAGAGGTGCGTGAAAAACCATCTATATAGTGGAAGGTATGAGAGGTGTGCGAAAACACAACGATATAGGGGAAGGTATGCGAGGTGCGCAAAAACACTGCAATATATGGGAAGCTATGAGAGGTGCGTGAAAACATGGCGATATAGTGGAAGGTATGAGAGGTGTGCGAAAACACAGTGATAAATGAAAGCTATGGGAGGTGCGCGAAAGCACAGCGATATACGTGAAGGTCTTAGAGGTGTGTGAAAACACATTGATATAGGGGAAGGTATGAGAGATGAGCGAAAACTCAGCTAAAAAGGGGAAGGTATGAGAGGTGCGTGAGAATATGGCGATATAGGAAAAGCTATGAGAGGTGAGCAAAAGCACAGCGATACAGGGGAAGCACGAGAGGTGCATGAAAGCACAGCGATATATTGTAGGTATGAGAGGTGAGTGAAAACACAGCGATATAGGGGATGCTATGAGAGGTGCTCGAAAACACGGCGATACAGGGGTAGGTATGAGAGGTACGTGAAAACACGTCGATTTAAGGGAAAGTATGAGAGATGAGCAAAAAATCAGCTGAAAAGGGGGAGGTATGAGAGGTTGCGAGAACACGGCGATATAGGCTAGCTGTGAGAGGTGAGCAAAATCACAGCGATATAGGGGAAGGTATGAGAGCTGCGCGAAAAGACAGCGATATATGGGAAGCTATAGGAGGTGCACAAAAACAGAGAGAGAAAGGGGAAGGTATGAGATGTGTGAGAAAAAACAGCAATATTGGGGAAGCTATGGGAGGTGCGTGAAAGCACGGTGATATAGGAGAAGGTATGAGAGGTGCACGAAAACATAGCAATGTAGGGTAAGCAATGCAAGGTGCGCCAGAACAAGGCGATATAGGGGAAGCTATGAGAGGTGAGCAAAAACACAGCGATTTAGGGGAAGCTATGAGAGGTGTGCGAAAATATTGCAATATATAGAAACCTATGAGAGGTGCACGAGAACACAGCAATAGGGGGGCGATATACGTGAAGGTATGAGATGTGCATTAATACACGTCAATATAGGTGAATGTATGAGAGATGAGCGAAAACTCAGCTAAAAAACGGAAGGTATGAGAGGTGCGCGAGAACACGACGATATAGGCAAAACTATTAGAGGTAAGCAAAACCATAGCGATGTAGGGGAATTTATGAGAGGTGCACGAAAACAGAACGATATATGGGAAGCTATGCGAGGTGCGCGAAAACATGGTGATACAGGGGAAGCTATGAGAGGTGCGCGAAAACACAGTGATTTTGGGAAGCTATGAGAGGTGCGCGAAAATATTGCAGTATATAGAAACCTATGAGAGGTGCACGAGAACATAGCAATAGAGGGGAAGCTATGAGAGGTGTGCAATAACACAGCAAAAAAGGGGAAGGTATGGGAGGTGTGCGAAAACATGACGATATATGGGAAACTATGCGGGGTGCGTGAAAATACGGCGATATAGGGGAAGCTATGAGAGGTGCGCAGAAAAATTGCAATATATAGAAAGCTATGCGAGGTGTACGAAACGCAGCGATTCGGGGGAAGCTATGAGAGGTGCGCGAAAAAATTGCAATATATAGAAAGCTATGAGAGGTGCGCGAAAATACAGCGATAGAGTGGAAGGTATGGGAGGCACGCGAGAACACAACGATATAGGGGAAGCTATGCGATATGTGCAAATAGACGGCCATATAGGGGAAGCTATTAGAGGTGCGAATACACGGCGATATACGTGAAGGTATGAGAGGTGCGTGAAAACACAATGATATAGGTGAAGCTATGCGAGCTGCGCGAAAACACAGCGAAATAGGGGAAGTTATGAGAGGTACGCGAACACACATCGATATAGGGCAAGCTACGAGAGATGTGCGAAAACATAGCGGTATAGTGGACGGTATGAGAGGTGCGAGAAAGCACAGCGATATATGGGAAGCTATGGGAGGTGCACAAAAACAAAACGAGAATGGGAAAGTTATGAGAAGTGTGAGAAAACACAGCAATATAGGGGAAGCTATGGGAGGTGCGTGAACGCACGGCGATATAGGAGAAGATATGAAAGGTGCGCGAAAACACAGCGATGTAGGGGTAGCTATGCGAGGTGTGCCAGAACATGGCGATATATGGGAAGCTATGAGAGGTGCGCGAAAACACGGGGAAAAGGCGAATCTATGAGAGGTCCGTGAAAACATTGCAATATATGGGAAGCTATGAGAGGTGTGCGCGAAAATATTGGTGAAAAATGGGAAGCTATGGAAGGTCCCTGAAAACATAACAATATAGGGGAAGTTATGTGAGCTGCTCGATAACACAGCGATAAAGGGGAAGTAATTAGATGTGCGTGAAAAATAGGTGGTATAGGGGAAGCTATGAGAGGTGAGCGAAAACACAGCAAAAAAGGAAAAGCGATATAGTGGAAGGTGTGAGAGAGGTGCGCGAAAAACCAGCGATACATTGGAAGGTATGGGAGGTGCATGAAAACAGAGCGACATAGGGGAAGGTATGAGAGGAACGCGAAAACACAGCGATTTGGGGGAAGCTATGAGAGGTGCGCGAAAACATCACAATATATAGGAAGCTGTGAGAGGTGCGCGTAAGCAGGGCGAAAAATGGGAAGCAATGGGTGGTGTGAGGGCGAAAAATGGGAAGCAATGGGTGGTGTGCGATTGCATAGCGATATAGGGGAAAGTATGAGAGGTGCGCGAAAACATGGCGCTATATGGGAAACTATGGGAGGTGCTTGAAAACAGTGCGATATGGGGGAAGGTATGAGTGGTGAGCAAAAACACAGCCATGTACGGGAAGCTATGGGAGGTGTGCGAAAGCAGAGCTATATAGGGGAAGTGATGAGAGGTGCAGAAGAGTACAGAGACATAAGGGAAGTTATGGAGGTGCGTGAAAACACAGTCATACGGGGAAGGTATCAGAAGTGCGCTAAAACACAGCAATATCGGGGAAGGGATGAGAAGTCTGCGAAAACACGTCGATATAGGGGAAGTTATGAAAGGTGTGCAAAAACATAGTGATATAGGGAAAGCTATGAGAGGTACACGAAAACACGGCGATATACAAGAAGATATGAGAGTTGCGTGAAAACACGTCGATATAGGGGAAGGTATGCGAGGTGCGCAAAAACACAGAGACATAGGGGAATCTATGGGAGTTGTACAAAATCACAGCGATATAGTGGAAGGTATGGGTGGTGCATGAAAACACGGCGATATAGGGAAAGGTATGAGAGGTGCGCAAAAACACAGTGATATAGAGGAATCTATAGGAGGTGCGCAAATAAGCAACGATATATGGGAAGCTATGGGAGGTGCGCGATAACAGAGCGATATAGGGGAAGGTACGAGGGGTGTGCGAAAACACAGCGGTATAGGGGACTCTATGGGAGGTGCACGAAAACACGGCTATATAGAGGAAGGTATGAGAGGTGCGCGAAAACAGCAGTGATATAGGGGAAGCTATGGGAGGTGCGCGAAAACATGGTGATATAGATGATTATATGAGAGGTCTGCGAAAAAGAGCAATTTGAGGGAAGCTATGAGAGGTGCACGAAAACACAGTGAAAAAGGGGAAGGTATGAGAGGTGCGCAAAAACACAGCGATATAGGGGAATCTATGGGATGTGCGCAAAAGCACAGCAATATAGGGCAAGGTATGGGAGGTGCGGGAAAAAATGGTGAGAAACGTGATGTTATGAGAGGTGCGCGAAAACAGAGCAATTTGAAGGAAGCTATGAGAGGTGCGTGAAAACATTGCAATATATGGAAAGCAATCAGAGGTGCACGAGAAGACAGCGATAGAGGGGAAGCAATGAGAGGCGCGCAATAACACAATGAAAAAGGGGACGGTATGAGAGGTGCGCAAAAACACAGCGATATAGAGTAATCTGTGGGAGGTGCGCGAAACCACAGCGATATAGGGGAAGGTATGGGTGGTGCACGAAAATAGGGTGATATAGGGGAAGGTATGAGAGGTGTGCGAAAACACAACGATATAGGGGGAGGTATGAGAGGTATGCCAAAACACAGTGATATAGAGGAATCTATAGGAGGTGTGTGAAAACGCAGTGACATATGGGAAGCTATGGGAGGTGTACAAAACAGAGCGATATAGGGTAAGGTATCAAAGGTTGGAGAAAACACAGCGATATAGGGGAAGCTATGGGAGGTGCGTGAAAACACGGCGATATAGGAGAAGGCATTAGAGGTACGCGAAAACACAGCGATGTTGGGGAAGTTACGAGAGGTACGCGAAAACAACGATATAGTGGAAGCTATGGGAGGTACGCGAAAACACAGCAATATAGGGTAAGTTATGGGAGGTGCGCGAAAACACGGTGACATAAGTGAAGGTATCAGAGGTGTGTGAAAACATATCGATAAAGGGGAAGGTATTAGAGGCGCACGAAAACACGGCAATATAGTGGAAGCTATAAGGGGTGAGTGAAAACACAGCAATATAGGGGAAGGTATGAGAGGTGTGCAAAAACACAGCGATATAGGGGAAGCTATGGGAGCTGCGTGAAAACAGTGCGATAGAGGGGAAGGTATGAGAGGTGTGCAAAAAAACAACAATATAAGGGAATCTATGGGATATGCGTGAAAACACAGCGATATAGGGGAAGGTATGAGAGGTGCGTGAAAACAGGGCATTATAGTGGAACTTTATAGAGGTGCGCAAAAAACACAGCGATATAGGGGAATTTATGGGAGGTGCGTGAAAACAGAGCAATTTGAGGGAAGGTATGAGAGGTGCGCGAAAACACACTGAGATAGGGGAAGCTATGAGAGGTGCGCGAAAACATGGTGATGCACGTGATGTTATGAGAGCTGCGCGTAAACAGTGATATAGCGGAAGCTATGGAAGTTACGCAACAACACAGCAATATAGGAGAAGGTACGGGAGGTGTGCGAAAACAGAACAATTTGAGGGAAGCTATGAGAGGTGAGCGAAAACATTGCAATATATGGAGAGCTATTAGAAGTGCATGAGAACATAGCGATAGAGGGGAAGCTATGAGAGGTGCGGGAAAACACGACGATATATGGGAAACTATGGGAGGTGCGTGAAAACAGGGTGATATATGAGAAAGTATGAGAGGAATATGAAAACACATCGATGTACGGGAAGCTATGAGAGCTGTGCGAAAACAGTGATATAGCGGAAGCTATGGAAGTTATGCAACAACACAGCAATATAGGGGAAGGTATGGGAGGTGCGCGAAAACACGGCAATATAGGGAAAGCTATGAGACGTGTACGTAAACACAGTGATATAGGGGAAGCTACGGGAGGTGCGCAAAAACATGGTGATATACGTGATGATATGAGAGGGTGTGCGAAAACAGAACAATTTGAGGGAAGCTATGAGAGGTGAGCGAAAACATTGCAATATATGGAAAGCTATGAGAGGTGCACGAGAACACAGATAGAGGGGAAGCTATGAGAGGTGCGGGAAAAAGCACGATATAGGTTAAGATATGAGAGGTGCGCGAAAACACAGCAATATAGGGGAAGCTATGGGAGGTGCACGAAACACGGCTATATACGTGAAGCTATGAGAGGTGCATGAAAACACGTCGATATGGGGGAAGGTATGAGAGATTAGCGAAACTCAGCTAAAAAGGGGAAGTTTTCGTGCACCTCTCATACCTTCCCCTATATCGGTGTGTTTTCACGCACCTCTCAAAACTTCTCCTATATCGCTGTGATTTTGCACACCTCTCATACCTTCCCATATATCGCTGTGTTTTCGTGCACCTCTCATGGCTTCTCCAATATCGCCGTGCATTCATGCACATCTCATACCGTCCCCTGTATCGCTGTGTTTTTGCGCACACTCCATAGCTTCCCTTTATCGCTGTGTTATTGCTCACCTCTCATACCTCCCCCTATATCGTTGTGTTTTCACGCACCTCTCATAGCTTCCCCTATATCGCTGTCTTTTCGCGCACATCCCATAGCTTCCACTATATCGCCGGGTTTTCGCGCACTACTCATGTCTTCACCTATATCGCTATGTTTTCGCTCCTCTCATTACTTCACTTATATCGCTGTGTTTCGTGCAGTTCTCATACCTTCCACTATATCGCTGTGTTTTCATGCACATCTCACAACGTCCCCTATATCGCTGTGTATTCGCACACCTCCCATAGCATCCCCTGTATTGCTGTGCCTTCGCGCACCTCTCATACCTTCCTCTATATCGCCCTGTATTCGCGCCCCTCCCACTGCTTCCCTTATATCGCTGTGTTTTCGGTGCAGCTCTCATACCTTCCACTATATCGCTGTGTTTTCACACACCTCTCATAACTTCTCCTATATCGCTGTGTTTTTGTGCACCTCTCATACCTTCCCTAATATCGCTGCGTTTTCATGTACATATCATAACGTCCCCTATATCGCTGTGTATTCACGCACCTCCCATAGCATCCCTTATATCGCTGTGCCTTGCGCACCTCTCATACCTTCCCCCTATATCGCTGTCTTTCGCGCACATCGCATAGATTCACCTTTATCGCTGTGTTATTGCTCACCTCTCATAGCTTCCCCTATATCGCCGTGTTTTTACTCACCTCTCATAGCTTCCCCTATATCGCCGTTTTTCGCGCACCTCTCATGTCTTCAGCTAGATCGCTATGTTTTCGCTCCCTCTCATTACTTCCCCTATATCGCTGTGTTTTCGCGCACCTCCCATACCTTCCCCTATGTCGCTGTGTTTTCACGCACCTCGCATAACTTCTCCTATATCGCTGTACTTTGCACACATCTCATACCTTCCCCTATATTGCCGTGTTTTCATGCACATCTCACAACGTCCCCCCTATATCGCTGTCTATTTGCGCAACTCCCATAGCATACCCTATATCACTGTGCCTTCGCGCACCTCTCATACCTTCCCCTAAATCGCCCTTTTTCCGCGCACCTCCCATAGCTTCCCCGATATCGCTGTGTTTTCGTGCACCTCTCAGGGCTTCCCCAATATCGCCGTGTATTCATACACATCTCATACGTCCCCTATATCGCTGTGTTTTCGCGCACCACCCATAGCTTCGCCTACATTGCTGTTTTCGCACACCTCTCATACCTTCCCCTATATCGCTGTTTTTTTCGCGCACATCCCATAGCTTCACCTTTATCGCTGTGTTATTGCTCACCTTTCATACCTCCCCCTATATGGCAGTGTTTTCACTTACCTCTCATAACTTCTCCTATATCGCTGTATTTTTGCGCCCCTCTCATGGCTTCCCCAATATCGCCGTGTTTTCATGCACATCTCTTAACGTCCCCTATATCGCTGTGTATTCGCACATCTCCCATAGCAACCCCTATATCGCTGTTCTTTTGCGCACCTCTCATACCTTCCCCTATATCGCCCTGTACCGCACACCTCCCATACCTTCCCGTTTATCGCTGTCTTTTCGCACACCTCTCATGGCTTCCCAATATCGCCATGTTTTCATGCACATCTCATACCGTCTCCTATATCACTGTGTTTTCACGCACATCCCATAGCATCCCCTATATCGCTGTGCCTTCGTGTACCTCTCATATCATCCACTATATCGCTGTGTTTTCATGCACATCTCATAACGTCCCCTATATCGCTGTGCTTTCTCGCACCTCTGATACATTCCCTGTATCGCAGTGTTTTCGCGCACCTCTCATAATTTCCCCTATATTGCCGTGTTTTCGCGCACCTCTCATTCCTTCCCCTATATCGCTGTGTTTTTGTGCACCTCTCATACCTTCCACTATATCGCTGTGTTTTCACACACTTCTCATAACTTCTCCTATATCGCTGCGTTTTAATGCACATCTCGTAACGTCCCCTATATCGCTGTGTATTCACGCACCTCCCATAGCATGCCCTATATCGCTGTGCCTTGCGCACCTCTCATACCTTCCCCTATATCGCTGTCTTTACGCGCACATCCCATAGATTCAACTTTATCGCTGTGTTATTGCACACCTCTCACAGCTTCCCCTATATCGCCGTGTTTTTGCTCACCTCTCATAGCTTCCCCTATATTGCCGTGTTTTCGCGCACCTCTCATGTCTTCACCTAGATCGCTATGTTTTCGCTCCTCTCATTACTTC
This sequence comes from Mobula birostris, assembly GCF_030028105.1. Lineage (NCBI taxonomy): Eukaryota > Metazoa > Chordata > Chondrichthyes > Myliobatiformes > Myliobatidae > Mobula > Mobula birostris. The sequence continues at coordinate 716,089 of NW_027276131.1, forward strand.
CCCTATATCGCTGTGTTTTCTCGCACCTCTGATACATTCTCCCATATCGCCGTGTTTTCGCGCACCTATCATAGCTTCCCCTATATCGCCGTGTTTTCATGCACATCTCATACTGTCTCCTATATCACTGTGGTTTCACGCACATCCCATAGCATCCCCTATATCGCTGTGCCTTCGTGTACCTCTCATATCTTCCACTACATCGCTGTGTTTTCATGCACATCTCATAACTTCCCCTATATCGCTGTGCTTTCTCGCACCTCTGATACATTCCCCTGTATCGCCGTGTTTTCGCGCACCTCTCATAATTTCCCCTATATCGCCGTGTTTTCACGCACCTCTCATTCCTTCCCCTATATCGCTGTGTTTTCGGGCACCTCTCATACCTTCTCCTATATCGCACTGTTTTCACGCACATCCCATAGCTTCCACTATATTGCCCTGTTTTCATGCACCTCTCATACCATCCCCTATATCGCCCTATTTTCGCGCACTTCCCATTCATTCTCCTATATTGTTGTGCTTTTGTGAACCTCTCATACCTTCCCTAGTATTGCTGCGTTTTCATGCACATCTCATAACGTCCCCTATATCACTCTGTATTCGTGCACCTCTCATAGCATCCCCTATATCACTGTACATTCGCGCACCTCTCACACCTTCCACTATATTGCCCTGTTTTTGCACAGCTCCCATACCTTCCCCGATATCGCTGTGTTTTCGTGCACCTCTCATACCTTCCCCTATACCGCTGTCTTTTCGCGCACCTCTCATACCTTCTCCTATATCGCCCTGTTTTCGCACACATCCCATAGCTTCCACTATATTTCCCTGTTTTCACGCACCTCTCTTGCCTTCCCCTATGTGGCTCTGTTTTCGCTCCTCTCATAACGTTCCCTATATTGCTGTGTTTTCTTGCACCCCTGTATCGCCGTGTTTTTGCGCACCTCTCATACTTTTCCCTATGTAGCCGTGTTTTTGCACATCTCTCATGGCATCCCCGATATCGCCGTGTTTCATGCATATTTCATACATTCCCCTATATCTCTGTGTTTTCGCGCACCTCCCATAGCTTCCGCTACATTGCTGTGCCTTGCGCACCTCTCATACCTTCCCCTATATGGCTGTGTTTTTGCGCATATCCCATAGATTCACCTTTATCGCTGTGTTATTGCTCACCTCTCATAGCTTCGCCTATATCACCGTGTTTTTACTCACCCCTCATAGCTTCCACTATATTGCTCTACTTTCACGCACCTCTAATGTCTTCCCCATATCACTGTGTTTTCGTGCACCTCCCATAGCATCCCTTATATCGCTGTGCCTTGCGCACCTCTCATACCTTCCCCTATATCGCTGTCTTTACGCGCACATCCCATAGATTCAACTTTATCGCTGAGTTATTGCACACCTCTCACAGCTTCCCCTATATCGCCGTGTTTTTGCTCACCTCTCATAGCTTCCCCTATATTGCCGTGTTTTCGCGCACCTCTCATGTCTTCACCTAGATCGCTATGTTTTCGCTCCTCTCATTACTTCCCCTATATCGCTGTGTTTTCTCGCACCTCTGATACATTCTCCCATATCGCCGTGTTTTCGCGCACCTATCATAGCTTCCCCTATATCGCCGTGCTTTCATGCACATCTCATACTGTCTCCTATATCACTGTGGTTTCACGCACATCCCATAGCATCCCCTATATCGCTGTGCCTTCGTGTACCTCTCATATCTTCCACTATATCGCTGTGTTTTCATGCACATCTCATAACTTCCCCTATATCGCTGTGCTTTCTCGCACCTCTGATACATTCCCCTGTATCGCCGTGTTTTCACGCACCTCTCATTCCTTCCTCTATATCGCTGTGTTTTTGGGCACCTGTCATACCTTCTCCTATATCGCACTGTTTTCACGCACATCCCATAGATTCCACTATATTGTCCTATTTTCATGCACCTCTCATACCATCCCCTGTATCGCCCTATTTTCGCGCACCTCCCATTCATTCTCCTATATTGCTGTGCTTTTGTGAACCTCTCATACCTTCCCTAGTATGGCTGCGTTTTCATGCACATCCCATAACGTCCCCTATATCACTCTGTATTCGTGCACCTCTCATAGCATCCCCTATATCACTGTACATTCGCGCACCTCTCACTCCTTCCACTATATTGCCCTGTTTTTGCACAGCTCCCATACCTTCCCCGATATCGCTGTGTTTTCGTGCACCTCTCATACCTTCCCCTATACCGCTGTCTTTTCGCGCACCTCTCATACCTTCCCCTATATCGCCCTGTTTTCGCACACATCCCATAGCTTCCACTATATTTCCCTGTTTTCGCGCACCTCTCTTGCCTTCCCCTATGTCGCTCTGTTTTCGCTCCTCTCATAACGTCCCCTATATTGCTGTGTTTTCTTGCACCTCTGATGCATTCCCCTGTATCGCCGTGTTTTTGCGCACCTCTCATACTTTTCCCTATATAGCCGTGCTTTTGCACATCTCTCATGGCATCCCCGATATCGCCGTGTTTCATGCATATTTATTTCATACATTCCCCTATATCTCTGTGTTTTCACGCACCTCCCATAGCTTCCACTACATCGCTGTGCCTTGCGCACCTCTCATACCTTCCCCTATATGGCTGTGTTTTTGCGCATATCCCATAGATTCACCTTTATCGCTGTGTTATTGCTCACCTCTCATAGCTTCGCCTATATCACCGTGTTTTTGCTCACCCCTCATAGCTTCCACTATATTGCCCTACTTTCACGCACCTCTAATGTCTTCCCCATATCACTGTGTTTTCGCGCACCTCCCATAGCATCCCCAATATTGCTGTGTCTTTGCACTCCTCTCATACCTCCCCCTATATCGCCCTGTTTTTGAGCACCTCCCATACCTTCCCCTATATCGGTGTGTTTTCGTGCACCTTTCATACCTCCCGCATTTCGTTCTGTTGTTTCGCACCTCTCATAAGTTCTCCTATATCGCTATATTTTTTCGCACATCTCATACCTTCCCCTATATCGCTGTGTTTTCACGCACCTCTCATGTCTTCACCTAGATCGCTATGTTTTCGCTCCTATATCGCTGTACTTTTGCGCACATCTCATACCTTCCCCTATATTGCCGTGTTTTCATGCACATCTCCTAACCTCCCCTATATCACTGTACATTCGCGCACCTCTCACACCTTCCACTATATTGCCCTGTTTTTGCACAGCTCCCATACCTTCCCCGATATCGCTGTGTTTTCGTGCACCTCTCATACCTTCCCCTATACCGCTGTCTTTTCGCGCACCTCTCATACCTTCTCCTATATCGCCCTGTTTTCGCACACATCCCATAGCTTCCACTATATTTCCCTGTTTTCACGCACCTCTCTTGCCTTCCCCTATGTGGCTCTGTTTTCGCTCCTCTCATAACGTTCCCTATATTGCTGTGTTTTCTTGCACCCCTGTATCGCCGTGTTTTTGCGCACCTCTCATACTTTTCCCTATGTAGCCGTGTTTTTGCACATCTCTCATGGCATCCCCGATATCGCCGTGTTTCATGCATATTTCATACATTCCCCTATATCTCTGTGTTTTCGCGCACCTCCCATAGCTTCCGCTACATTGCTGTGCCTTGCGCACCTCTCATACCTTCCCCTATATGGCTGTGTTTTTGCGCATATCCCATAGATTCACCTTTATCGCTGTGTTATTGCTCACCTCTCATAGCTTCGCCTATATCACCGTGTTTTTACTCACCCCTCATAGCTTCCACTATATTGCTCTACTTTCACGCACCTCTAATGTCTTCCCCATATCACTGTGTTTTCGTGCACCTCCCATAGCATCCCTTATATCGCTGTGCCTTGCGCACCTCTCATACCTTCCCCTATATCGCTGTCTTTACGCGCACATCCCATAGATTCAACTTTATCGCTGAGTTATTGCACACCTCTCACAGCTTCCCCTATATCGCCGTGTTTTTGCTCACCTCTCATAGCTTCCCCTATATTGCCGTGTTTTCGCGCACCTCTCATGTCTTCACCTAGATCGCTATGTTTTCGCTCCTCTCATTACTTCCCCTATATCGCTGTGTTTTCTCGCACCTCTGATACATTCTCCCATATCGCCGTGTTTTCGCGCACCTATCATAGCTTCCCCTATATCGCCGTGCTTTCATGCACATCTCATACTGTCTCCTATATCACTGTGGTTTCACGCACATCCCATAGCATCCCCTATATCGCTGTGCCTTCGTGTACCTCTCATATCTTCCACTATATCGCTGTGTTTTCATGCACATCTCATAACTTCCCCTATATCGCTGTGCTTTCTCGCACCTCTGATACATTCCCCTGTATCGCCGTGTTTTCACGCACCTCTCATTCCTTCCTCTATATCGCTGTGTTTTTGGGCACCTGTCATACCTTCTCCTATATCGCACTGTTTTCACGCACATCCCATAGATTCCACTATATTGTCCTATTTTCATGCACCTCTCATACCATCCCCTGTATCGCCCTATTTTCGCGCACCTCCCATTCATTCTCCTATATTGCTGTGCTTTTGTGAACCTCTCATACCTTCCCTAGTATTGCTGCGTTTTCATGCACATCCCATAACGTCCCCTATATCACTCTGTATTCGTGCACCTCTCATAGCATCCCCTATATCACTGTACATTCGCGCACCTCTCACACCTTCCACTATATTGCCCTGTTTTTGCACAGCTCCCATACCTTCCCCGATATCGCTGTGTTTTCGTGCACCTCTCATACCTTCCCCTATACCGCTGTCTTTTCGCGCACCTCTCATACCTTCCCCTATATCGCCCTGTTTTCGCACACATCCCATAGCTTCCACTATATTTCCCTGTTTTCGCGCACCTCTCTTGCCTTCCCCTATGTCGCTCTGTTTTCGCTCCTCTCATAACGTCCCCTATATTGCTGTGTTTTCTTGCACCTCTGATGCATTCCCCTGTATCGCCGTGTTTTTGCGCACCTCTCATACTTTTCCCTATATAGCCGTGCTTTTGCACATCTCTCATGGCATCCCCGATATCGCCGTGTTTCATGCATATTTCATACATTCCCCTATATCTCTGTGTTTTCGCGCACCTCCCATAGCTTCCACTACATCGCTGTGCCTTGCGTACCTCTCATACCTTCCCCTATATGGCTGTGTTTTTGCGCATATCCCATAGATTCACCTTTATCGCTGTGTTATTGCTCACCTCTCATAGCTTCGCCTATATCACCGTGTTTTTGCTCACCCCTCATAGCTTCCACTATATTGCCCTACTTTCACGCACCTCTAATGTCTTCCCCATATCACTGTGTTTTCGCGCACCTCCCATAGCATCCCCTATATTGCTGTGTCTTTGCACTCCTCTCATACCTCCCCCTATATCGCCCTGTTTTTGAGCACCTCCCATACCTTCCCCTATATCGCTGTGTTTTCACGCACCTCTCATGTCTTCACCTAGATCGCTATGTTTTCGCTCCTCTCATTACTTCCCCTATATCGTTGTGTATTCTCGCACCTCTGGTATATTCTCCCATATCGCCGTGTTTTCGCGCACCTCTCATAGCTTCCTCTATATCGCCGTGTTTTCATACACATCTCATTCCGTCCCCTATATCACTGTGTTTTCGCGCACATCACATAACATCCCTTATATCGCTGTGCCTTCGCGTACCTCTCATACTTTCCCCTATATCGCCCTGTTTTCGCTCACTTCCCATAACTTCCCCGATATCGCTGTGTTTTCGTGCACCTCTCATTCATTCCACTATATCGCTGTGTTGTCACCCACCTCTCATAACTTCACCTATATCGCTGTGTTTTTGCACACCTCTCATACCGTCCCCTTTATCACTGTGTTTTCGCGCACCTCCCATAGCTTCGCTGACATCGCTATGGTTTCGCTCCTCTCATTACTTCCCCTATATCACTGTGCTTTCGTGCGTGTCCCATAGCGTCCCCTATATCGCTGTTTTTTCGGGCACCTCTCATACCTTCCACTATATCGCCCTGTTTTCGCGCACCTCTTATACCTTCCCCTATATCGCTGTGTTTTCGTGCACCTCTCATACCTTCCCTTATATGGCTGTATTTTTGCGCACATCTCATACCTTCCCCTATATTGATCTGTTTTCAAGCACATCTCATAAAGTCCCCTATATCGCCCTGTTTTCGTGCACCACCCATACCTTCCCCTATATTGCTGTGTTTTCGTGCACCTCTCATACCTTCCCCTATATCGCTGTGTTTTCACGCATCTCTCATAATTTCTCCTATATCGCTGTACTTTTGCGCACATCTCATACCTTCCCCTATATTGCCGTGTTTTCATGCACATCTCCTAACCTCCCCTATATCACTGTGTATTCGCGCACCTCCCGTAGCATACCCTATATCACTGTGCCTTCCCGCACCTCTCATACCTTCCCCTATATCACCCTGTTTTCGCGCTCCTCCCATACCGTCCCCGATTTCGCTGTGTTTTCGTGCACCTCCCATAGCTTTGCATACATCGCTGTTTTCGCGCACATCCCATAGCTTCACCTTGATTGCTGTGTTAATGCTCACCTCTCATAGCTTCCCCTATATCACCGTGTTTTCACGCACCTCGCATGTCTTCACCTATATCGCTTTGTTTTCGCTCCTATCATTACTTCCCCTATATCGCTGTGTTTTCTCGCACCTCTGATACATTCCCCTGTATTGCCATGTTTTCGCGCAGCACTTACAATTTCCCCTATATTGCCGTGTTCTCGCACACCTACATACCTTCCCCTACATCACTGTTTTTTTGCTCATGTCCCATATCGTCCCCTATATCGCTGTGTTTTCTCGCACGTCTGATACATTCCCCTGTATCGCCGTGTTTTCGCGCACATCCCATAGCTTCCACTATATTGCCCTGTTTTTGCGCACCTCTCATGTCTTCCCCTATATCACGGTGTTTTCGCGCACCTCTCATACCTTCCCCTATATCGCTGTGTTTTCACGCACCTCTCATAACTTCTCCTATATTGCTGCATTTTTGCGCACCTCTCATAACTTCCCCCATATCGCTGTGTTTTTATGCACATCTCATAACGTCCCCATATCACTGTGTAGTCGCGCACCTTCCATAGCATCCCCTCTATCGCTGTGCCTTGCGCACCTCTCATACTTTCCCCTATATAGCTGTGTTTTTGCGCACATCCCATAGATTCACCTTTATCACTGTATTATTGCTCACCTCTCATAGCTTCCCCTATATTGTCGTGTTTTTGCTCGCCTCTCATAGCTTCCACTATATTGTCCTGCTTTCACGCACCTCTCATAACTTCCCCTATATCGCCGTGTTTTTATGCACATCTCATAACGTCCCCTATATCGCTGTGTATTCGCACACCTCCCACAGAATCCCCTATATCGCTGTGCCTTCGTGCACCTCTCATTCCTTCCCCTATATCGCTGTGTTTTCGTGCACCTCTCATACCTTCCCCTATATCGCTGTGTTTTCACACACCTCTCATAACTTCTCCTATATCACTGTGTTTTTGTGCACCTATTATATCTCCCTAATATCACTGCGTTTTAATGCACATCTCATAACGTCCCCATATCGCTGTGTTTTCACGCACCTCCCATAACATCCCCTATATCGCTGTGCCTTGCGCACCTCTCATACCTTCCCCTATATCGCTGTCTTTTCGCGCACATCCAATAGATTCAACTTTATCGCTGTATTATTGCACATCTCTCACAGCTTCCCCTATATCACCGTGTTTTTGCTCACCTCTCATAGCTTCCCCTATATCGCCGTGTTTTCGCGCACCTCTCATGTCGTCACCTAGATCGCTATGTTTTCGCTCCTCTCATTACTTCCCTTATATCGCTGTGTTTTCACGCACCTCTCATAGCTTCCCCTATATCGCCATGTTTTCATGCATATCTCATAAGTCTCCTATATCACTGTGTTTTCGCGAACATCCCATACCATCCCCTATATCGCTGTGCCTTCGTGTACCTCTCATATCTTCCCCTATATCGTTGTATTTTCATGCACATCTCATACCGTCTCCTATATCACTGTGTTTTCACACACATCCCATAGCATCCCCTATATCGCTGTGCCTTCGTGTACCTCTCATATCTTCCCCTATATCGCTGTGTTTTCATGCACATCTCATAACGTCCCCTATATCGCTGTGTTTTCTCACACCTCTGATACATTCTCCCATATGTCCGTGTTTTCGTGTACCTCTCATATCTTCCCCTGTATCGCTGTGCCTTCGTGTACCTCTCATATCTTCCCCTATATCGCTGTGTTTTCATGCACATCTCATAACGTCCCCTATATCGCTGTGCTTTCTCGCACCTCTGATACATTCCGATGTATCGCCGTGTTTTCGCGCACCTCTCATAATTTCTCCTATATCGCTGTGTTTTCGCGCACCTCTCATTCCTTCCCCTATATCGCTGTGTTTTCGCGCACCTCTCATACCTTCCCCTATATCGCTGTGTTTTCACACACCTCTCATAACTTCTCCTATATCGCTGTGTTTTTGTGCACCTCTTATATTTTCCCTAATATCGCTGCGTTTTAATGCACATCTCATAACGTCCCCTATATCGCTGTGTATTCACGCATCTCCCATAGCATCCCCTATATCGCTGTGCCTTGCGCACTTCTCATACCTTCCCCTATGTCGCTGTCTTTTCGCGCACATCCCATAGATTCAACTTTATCGCTGTGTTATTGCACACCTCTCACATCTTCCCCTATATTGCTGTGTTTTTGCTCACCTCTCATAGCTTCCCCTATATCGCCGTGTTTTCGCGCAACTCTCATGTCTTCACCTAGATCGCTATGTTTTTGCTTCTCTCATTACTTCCCCTATATCGCTGTGCTTTCTCGCACCATTGATACATTCCCCTGTATCGCCGTGTTTTCGCGCACCTCTCATAATTTCCCCTATATCGCCGTGTTTTCGCGCACGTCCCATAGCGTCCCCTATATCGCTATGTTTTCGGGCACCTCTCATACCTTCCCCTATATCGCACTGTTTTCGCGCACATCCCATAGCTTCCACTATATTGCCCTGTTTTCGCGCACCTCTCATACCATCCCCTATATCGCCCTGTTTTTACGCACCTCCCATACCTCCCCCTATATTGCTGTGTTTTCGTGCACCTCTCATACCTTGCCCTATATTACTGTGTTTTCACTCACCTCTCATAAATTCTGCTATAACGCTGTACTTTTGCGCACCTCTCATACCTTCCCATATATTGCCGTGTTTTCAGCAACATGTCATAACGTCCCCTATATCGCTGTGTATTCATGCACCTCACATAGCACACCTATATAACTGTGCCTTCGTGTACCGCTCATACCTTCCCCTATATCGCCTTGTTTTCGCTCACTTCCCATAACTTCCCCGATATCGCTGTGTTTTCAGGCACCTCTCATACCTTCCCCTATATCCCCCTGTATTCGCGCACATCCCATAGCTTCCACTGTATTGCCCTGTTTTCGCGCACCTCTCATACCATCCCCTATATCGCCCTGTTTTCGCGCACCTCCCATACCTCCCCCTATATTGCTGTGTTTTCGTGCACCTCTCATAAATTCTGCTATAACGCTGTATTTTTGTGCACCTCTCATACCTTCCCCTATATTGCCGTGTTTTCATGCACATCTCATAACGTCCCCTATATCGCTGTGTATTCGCGCACCTCCCATACCTCCCCCTATATTGCTGTGTTTTCACGCACCTCTGATAAATTCTGCTATAACGCTGTATTTTTGTGCACCTCTCATACCTTCCCCTATATTGCCATGTTTTCATGCACATCTCATAACGTCCCCTATATCGCTGTGTATTCGTGCACCTCCCATAGCACCCCTATATAACTGTGCCTTTGCGTACCTCTCATACCTTCCCTTATATCGCCCTGCTTTCGCTCACTTCCCATAACTTCCCCGATATCGCTGTGTTTTTGCACACCTCTCATACCTTCCCCTATATCGCTGTGTTTTCACGCACATCCCATAGATTCAACTTTATCGCTGTGTTATTGCACACCTCTCAGAGCTTCCCCTATATCGCAGTGTTTTTGCTCACCTCTCATTACTTCCCCTATATCGCTGTGTTTTCTCACACCTCTGATACATTCTCCCATATCGCCGTGTTTTCGTGCACCTCTCATAGCTTCCCCGAAAATCGCCGTGTTTTCATGCACATCTCATACCGTCTCTTATATCACTGTGTTTTCGCGCACATCCCATAGCATCCCCTATATCGCTGTGCCTTCGTGTACCTCTCATATCTTCCCCTATATCGCTGTGTTTTCATGCACATCTCATAATGTCCCCGATATCGCTGTGCTTTCTCGCACCTCTGATACATTCCCCTGTATCGCCCTGTTTTCGCACACTTCCCATAACATCCACGATATCGCTGTGTTTTTGCACACCTCTCATACCTTCCCCTATATCGCTGTGTTTTCACGCACCTCTCATGGCTTCCCCAATATCGCCGTGTATTCATGCACATCTCGTACTGTCCCCTTTATCGCTGTGTTTTCGCGCACATTCCATACCGTCCCCTATATCACCCTGTTTTCGCACACCTCTCATACCTTCCCCTATATCGCTGTGTTTTCACTCACCTCTCATAACTTCTCCTATATCGCTGTATTTTTGTGCACCTCTCATACCTCCCTCTATATCGCTGTGTTTTCACGCACCTCTCGTAACTTCTCCTATATCACTGTGTTTTTGTGCACCTATTATATCTTCCCTAATATTGCTGCTTTTCCTGCACATCTCATAACGTTCGCTATATCGCTGTGTATTCACGCACCTCCCATAGCATCCCCTATATCGCTGTGCCTTGCACACCTCCCATACCTCCCCCTATATCGCTATCTTTTCGCACACATCCCATAGATTCAACTTTATCACTGTGTTATTGCACACCTCTCAGAGCTTCCCCTATATCGCCGTGTTTTTGTTCACCTTTCATAGCTTCCCCTATATCACCGTGTTTTCGCGCACGTCTCATGTCTTCACCTAGATCGCTATGTTTTCGCTCCTCTCATTACTTCCCCTATATCGCTGTGTTTTCTCGCACCTCTGATACATTCCCCTGTATCGTCGTGTTTTCGCGCACCTCTCATAAATTCCCCTATATCGCCGTGTTTTCGCGCACGTCCCATAGCGTCCCCTATATCGCTGTGTTTTCGGGCACCTCTCATACCTTCCCCTATATTGCCGTGTTTTCATGCACATCTCATAACGTCCCCTATATCACTGTGTAGTCGCGCACCTCCCATAGCATCCCATATATTGCTGTGCCTTCGCACACCTCTCATACCTTCCCCTATATCGCCCTGTTTTCGCACACCTCTCATACCTTCCCCTATATCGCTGTGTTTTCACTCACCTCTCATAACTTCTCCTATATCGCTGTATTTTTGTGCACATCTATGGGTTGTGCACATGCTATGCTTCCCCTATATTGATGTGTTTTCATGCACATCTCATAACGTCCCCTATATCGCCCTGTTTTCGCGCACCTCCCATACCTTCCCCTATATCGCTGCATTATCATGCACCTCCCATAGCTTCACCTACATCGCTGTTTTCGCGCACAACCCATAGCTTCACCTTGATCGCTGTGTTATTGCTCACCTCTCATAGCTTGCCCAATATCTCCGTGTTTTCGTGCACCTCGCATGTCTTCACCTATATCGCTATGTTTTTGCTCCTATCATTACTTCCCCTATATCGCTGTGTTTTCTCGCACCTCTGATACATTCTCCTGTATTGCCATGTTTTCGCGCACTCTTACAATTTCCCCTATATTGCCGTGTTCTCGCACACCTCTCATACCTTCCCCTATTCCACTGTTTTTTTGCACACGTCCCATAGCGTCCCCTATATCGCTGTGTTTTCTCGCACGTCTGATGCATTCCCCTGTATACCCGTGTTTTCGCGCATGTCTCATAGCTTCCACTATATTGCCCTGTTTTTGCGCACCTCTCATGTCTTTCCCTATATCACGGTGTTTTCGCACACCTCTCATACCTTCCCCTATATCGCTGTGTTTTCACGCACCTCTCACAACTTCTACTATATTGCTGCATTTTTGCGCACCTCTCATAACTTCCCCTATATCGCTGTGTTTTTATGGACATCTCATAACGTCCCCTATATCACTGTGTAGTCGCGCACCTTCCATAGCCTCCCACATATTGCTGTGCCTTCGCGCACTTCTCAGACCTTCGCCTATATCGCCATGTTTTCGCACACTTCCCATTCATTCTCCTATGTCGCTGTGCTTTTGTGAACCTCTCATACCTTCCCTAATATCGCTGCGTTTTCATGCACATATCATAACGTCCCGTATATCGCTGTGTATTCACGCACATCCCATAGCATCCCCTATATTACTGTGTCTTCGCACTCATCTCATACCTTCCCCTATATCGCCCTGTTTTCAAGCACCTCCCATACCTTCCCCTATATCGCTGTGTATTCGTGCACATTTCATACCTCCTCCTATATCGCTGTGTTTTCACTCACCTCTCATAACTTCTCCTATATTGCCGTATTTTTGCGCACCTCTCATAACTTCCCCTATATCGCCGTGTTTTTATGCTCATCTCATAACGTCCCCCATATCGCTGTGTATTCGCGCACCTCCCATAGAATCCCCTATATCGCAGTGCCTTCGTGCACCTATCATACCTTCCCCTATATCGCTGTGTTTTCACACACCTCTCATAGCTTCTCCTATATCACTGTGTTTTTGTGCACCTATTATATCTCCCTAATATCGCTGCGTTTTAATGCACACCTCATAACGTCCTCATATCGCTGTGTTTTCACGCACCTCCCATAACATCCCCTATATCGCTATGCCTTGAGCACCTCTCATACCTTCCCCTATATCGCTGTCTTTTCGCGCACATCCCATAGATTCAATTTTATCGCTGTATTATTGCACATCTCTCACAGCTTCCCCTATATCGCCGTGTTTTTGCTCACCTCTCATAGCTTCCCCTATATCGCCGTGTTTTCGCGCACCTCTCATGTCTTCACTAAGATCGCTATGTTTTCGCTCCTCTCATTACTTCCCCTATATCGCTGTGTTTTCTCGCACCTCTGATACATTCTCCCATATCGCCGTGTTTTCGCGCTCCTCTCATTACTTCCCCTATATCGCTGTGTTTTCTCGCACCTCTGATACATTCTCCCATATCGCCGTGCTTTCGCGCACATCTCATAAAGTCCCCTATATCGCTGTGCTTTCTCGCACCTCTGATACATTCCACTGTATCGCCGTGTTTTCGCGCACCTCTCATAATTTCCCCTATATCGCTGTGTTTTCGCGCACCTCTCATTCTTTCCCTATATCGCTGTGTTTTCGTGCACCTCTCATACCTTCCCCTATATTGCTGTGTTTTCACACACCTCTCATAACTTCTCTTATATCGCTGTGTTTTTGTTCACCTCTTATATCATCCCTAATATCGCTGCGTTTTAATGCACATCTCATAACGTCCCCTATATCGCTGTGTATTCACGCACCTCCCATAGCATCCCCTATATCGCTGTACCTTCCCCTATATCGCTGTCTTTTCGCGCACATCCCATAGATTCAACTTTATCGCTGTGTTATTGCACACCTCTCACAGCTTCCCCTATATCGCCGTGTTTTTGCTCACCTTTCATAGCTTCCCCTATATTGCCGTGTTTTCGTGCACCTCTCATGTCTTCACCTAGATCGCTATGTTTTCGCTCCTCTCATTTCTTCCCCTATATCGCTGTGTTTTCTCGCACCTCTGATACATTCTCCCATATCGCCGTGTTTTCGCACACGTCTCATACCTTCCCCATATCGCCCTGTTTTCGCACACCTCTCATACCTTCCCCTATATCGCTGTGTTTTCACGCACCTCTCATAACTTCTCCTATATTGCTGCATTTTTGTGCACCTCTCATAACTTCCCCTATATCGCCGTGTTTTCATGCACATCTCATAATGTCCCCTATATCGCTGTGCCTTCGTGTACCTCACATACCTTCCCCTATATTGCCCTGTATTCGCGCACCTCCCATAACATCCCCTAAATCACTGTGCCTTTGCGTACCTCTCATACCTTCCCCTATATCTCCATGTTTTCATGCACATCTCATAACGTCCCCTATATCGCTGTGTTTTCATGCACCTCGCATAACTTCCCCTATATCGCCCTGTTTTCGCGCACCTCTCATACCTTCTCCTATATCACTGTGTTTTCACGCACCTCTCATAACTTCCCCTATATCGCTGTGTTTTCACACACCTGTCATTGTTTCCCGACTATCGCCGTGTATTCATGCACATCTCATACCGTCCCCTATATCGCTGTGTTTTCGCGCACCTCTCATACATACCCCCATATCGCTGTCTTTTCGCGCATATCCCATAGCTTCACCTTTATCTCTGTGTTATTGCTCACCTCTCATAGCTTCACCTATATCGCCATGTTTTCGCGCACCTCTCATGTCTTCACCCATATTGCTATGTTTTCACTCCTCTCATTGCTTCCCTTATATCGCTGTGTTTTCTCGTACCTGTGATACATTCCCCTGTATCGCCGTGTTTTCGCGCACCTCTCATAATTTCCCCTTTATCGCCGTGTTTTCGCGCACGTCCCATAGCGTCGCCTATATCGCTCTGTTTTCGGGCACCTCTCATACCTTCCACTATATTGCCCTGTTTTCGCGCACTTCCCATACCTTAACCTATATCGTCCTGTTTTCCCGCACCTCCCATACCTCCCCTATATCGCTGTGTTTTCACGCACCTCTCGTAAATTCTGCTATATCGCTGTATTTTTGCGCATCTCTCATACCTTCCCCTATATTGCCGTGTTTTCATGCACATCTGATAACGTCCCCTCTATCGCTGTGTATTCGCGCACCTGCCATAGAATCCCCAATATAACTGTGCCTTCGCGTACCTCTCATACCTTCCCCTATATCGCCGTTTTCGCTCACTTCCATAACTTCCCCGATATCGCTGTGTTTTCGTGCACCTCTCATACCTTCAACTATATTGCTGTGTTGTCACCCACCTCTCATAACTTCTCCTATATCACTGTGTTTTTGCACTCCTCTCATACCTTCCCTATATCATTGTGTTTTCGCGCACCACTCATGGCTTCCCCAATATCGCCATGTATTCATGCACATCTCATACCGTCCCCTATATCGCTCTGTTTTCGCACACCTCCCATAGCTTCGCTGACATCGGTATGTTTTCGCTCCTCTCATTACTTCCCCTATATCACTGTGTTTTCGTGCACGTCCCATAGCGTCCCCTATATCGCTGTGTTTTCTCGCACCTCTGATACATTCCCCTGTATCGCCGTGTTTTCGCGCACATCCCATAGGTTCCACTATATTGCCCTGTTTTTGCACACCTCTCATAGCATCCCCTATATCACTGTGTTTTCGCGCACCTCCCATAGCATCCCCTATATTGCTGTGCCTTCGCACACCTCTCATACCTTCCCCTATATCGCCGTTTTCGCGCAACTCCCATACCTTCTCCTATATCGCTGTGTTTTGTGCACCTCTCAGACCTCCCCCTATATCGCTGTGTTTTCACGCACCTCTCATGCCTTCCCCTATATCGCCCTGTTTTCGAGCACCTCCCATAACTTCCGCTATATTGCCGTTTTTACTCACCTCTGATGTCTTCCCCTATATCGCCGTGTCTTCATACAAATCTCATACCGTCCCCTATATCGCCGTGTTTTCGCGCACCTCTCATAGCTTCCCCTATATCGCTGTGTTTTCATGCACATCTCATAATGTCCCGTATATCGCTGTGTATTCATGCATCTCACATAGCATCCCCTATATTGCTGTGCCTTGCGCACCTCTCATACCTTCCCTATATCGCTGTGTTTTTGCGCACATTTCATAGATTCAGCTTTATCGCTGTGTTATTGCTCACCTCTCATAGCTTCCACTATATTGCCCTACTTTCACGCACCTCTCATGTCTTCCCCTATATCACTGTGCTTTCGCGCACCTCCCATAGCATCCCTTATATTGCTGTGTCTTCGCACTCCTCTCATACCTTCCCCTATATCGCCCTGTTTTCCAGCACCTCCCATAAATTCCCCTATATCGCTGTATTTTCGTGCACCTTTCATACCTCCCCCAATATCGCTGTGTTTTCACTCACCTCTCATAACTTCTCCTATATTGCTGTATTTTTGCGCACCTCTCATAACTCCCCCTATATCGCAGTGTTTTTATGCACATCTCATAACGTTCCCTATATCGCTGTGTATTTGCGCACCTCCCATAGAATCCCCTATATCGCTGTGCCTTCGCGCACGTCTCATACCTTCACCTATATCACCCTGTTTTCGCGCACCTCTCATTCCTTCCACTATATCGCTGTGTTTTCACAGACCTCTCATAACTTCTCCTATATGACTGTGTTTTTGTGCACCTCTTATATCTTCCAAATATCCCTGCGTTTTCATGCACATCTCATGACGTCCCCTATATCGCTGTGTATTCACGCACCTCCCATAGCATCCCCTATATCGCTGTGCCTTCGTGCACCTCACATAGCTACCCCAATATCACCTATATCGCTGTGTTTTTGTGCACCTCTCATACCTTCCCTAATATCACTGCGTTTTCATGCAGATCGCATCACGTCCCCTATATCGCTGTGTTTTCGTGCACCTCTCATACCTCCCCCTATATCGCTGTGCCTTGCGCACCTCTCATACCTTCCCCTATATAGCTGTCTTTTCGCGCACGTCCCATAGATTCACCTTTATCGCTGTGTTATTGCTCACCTCTCATATCTTCCCCTATATCGCCGTGTTTTTGCGCACCTCTCATAACTTACCCTATATCGCCGTGTTGTTATGCACATCTCATAATTTCCTCTATATCGCTGTGCCTTCGCGCACCTCTCATACCTTCCCCTATATCACCCTGTTTTCGCGCACCTCTCATTCCTTCCACTATATCGCTGTGTTTTCACACACCTCTCATAACTTCTCCTATATTACTGTGTTTTTGCGCACCTCTGATAACTTCCCCTATATCGCCGTGTTTTTATGCACATCTCATAACGTCCCCTATATCGCTGTGTATTCACGCACCTCCCATAGCATCCCCTATATTGCTGTGCCTTCGCACACCTCTCATACCTTCCCCTATATCGCCGTTTTCGCGCAACTCCCATACCTTCTCCTATATCGCTGTGTTTTGTGCACCTCTCAGACCTCCCCCTATATCGCTGTGTTTTCACGCACCTCTCATGCCTTCCCCTATATCGCCCTGTTTTCGAGCACCTCCCATAACTTCCGCTATATTGCCGTTTTTACTCACCTCTGATGTCTTCCCCTATATCGCCGTGTCGTCATACAAATCTCATACCGTCCCCTATATCGCCGTGTTTTCGCGCACCTCTCATAGCTTCCCCTATATCGCTGTGTTTTCATGCACATCTCATAATGTCCCGTATATCGCTGTGTATTCATGCATCTCACATAGCATCCCCTATATTGCTGTGCCTTGCGCACCTCTCATACCTTCCCCTATATCGCTGTGTTTTTGCACACATCCCATAGATTCACCTTTATCGCTGTGTTATTGCTCACCTCTCATAGCTTCCACTATATTGCCCTACTTTCACGCACCTCTCATGTCTTCCCCTATATCACTGTGCTTTCGCGCACCTCCCATAGCATCCCTTATATTGCTGTGTCTTCGCACTCCTCTCATACCTTCCCCTATATCGCCCTGTTTTCGAGCACCTCCCATAAATTCCCCTATATCGCTGTGTTTTCGTGCACCTTTCATACCTCCCCCAATATCGCTGTGTTTTCACTCACCTCTCATAACTTCTCCCTATATTGCTGTATTTTTGCGCACCTCTCATAACTCCCCTATATCGCAGTGTTTTTATGCACATCTCATAACGTTCCCTATATCGCTGTGTATTTGCGCACCTCCCATAGAATCCCCTATATCGCTGTGCCTTCGCGCACGTCTCATACCTTCACCTATATCACCCTATTTTCGCGCACCTCCCATTCCTTCACCTATATCACTGTTTTCGTGCACCTCTCATACCTTCTCCTATATCGCTGTGCCTTCGTGCACCTCTCATACCTTCCCCTATATTGCCGTGTTTTCATGCAGATCTCATAACGTCCCCTATATCGCTAGGTTTTCATGCACCTCTCATACCTTCCCTAATATCGCTGCGTTTTCATGCACATCTCATAACGTCCTCTATATCGCTGTGTATTCACGCACCTCCCATAGCATCCCTTATATCGCTGTGCCTTCGCGCACCTCTCATACCTTCCCAAATATCGCCCTGTTTTCGCACACCTCCCTTTCCTTCACCTATATCGCTTTTTTCGTGCACCTCTCATACCTTCTCCTATATCGCTGTGCATTCGCGCACCTCTTATACCTTCCCCTATGTCGCCGTGTTTTCATGCACATCTCATAAAGTCCCCTTTATCGCTAGGTTTTCACGCACCTCTCATAACTTCCCCTATATCGCCCTGTTTTCGAACTCCCCTCATACCTTGCCCTCTATCAATGTGTTTTCACGCTGCTCTCATACCTTCGCCTATATCGCTGTGTTTTCGCACACCCCTCGTGACTTCCCGACTACCGCCGTCTACTCATGCACATTTCATAGCTTTCCCTATATCGCTGTGTTTTCGCGCACCTCTCATACCTTCCCCTATATCGATGTATATTTGCGCACATCTCATAACGTCCCCTATATCATTGTGTATTCGCGCACATCCCATAGCATCCCTTATAATGCTGTGCCTTCACGCACCTCTCATACCTCCCCCTATATTGCCCCGTTTTCGCGCACCTTCCATACCTTCCCCGATATCGCTGTGTTTCAATGCTCCTCTCATACCTCCCCCTATATCACTGTGTTTTCACACACGTCTCATAACTTCTCCTATATCGCTGTGTTTTTGTGCACCTCTCATATATTCCCTAATATCACTGTGTTTTCATGCACATCTCATCACGTCCCCTATATCGCTGTGTTTTCGTGCACCTCTCATACCTTCCCCTATATCGCCGAGTTTTCATGCACATCTCATAACATTCCCTACATCGCTAGGTTTTTATGCACTTCTCATAATTTCCCCTATATCGCCCTGTTTTCGCGCTCCTCTAATACCTTCTCCAATATCACTGTGTTTTCACGCAGCTCTCATACTTTCCCCTATATCGCTGTGTTTTCACACACCTCTCATGGCTTCCCGACTATCGCCGTGTATTCATGCACATCTCATAGCTTCCCCTATATCGCTGTGTTTTCGCGCACCTCCCATAGCTTCGCCTACATCGCTGTTTTCGTGCACCTCTCATACCTTCCCCTATATCGATGTATTTTTGCGCAGATCTCATAATGTCCCCTTTATCGCTGTGTTATTGCTCACCTCTCATAGCTTACCCTATATCGCCGTGTTTTCACGCACCTCGCATGTCTTCACTTATGTCGCTATGTTTTCGCTCCTATCATTACTTCCCCTATATCGCTGTGTTTTCTCGCACATCTGATACATTCTCCTGTATTGCCATGTTTTCGCGCACCTTACAATTTCCCCTATATCGCCATGTTCTCGCACACCTCTCATACCTTCCCCTATATCACTGTTTTTTTGCGCATGTCCCATAGCATCCCCTATATCGCTTTGTTTTCTCGCACCTCTGAAACATTCCCCTGTATCGCCGTGGTTTCGCGCACATCCCATAGGTTCCACTATATTGCCCTGTTTTTGCATACCTATCATGTGTTCCCCTATATTACGGTGTTATCGCGCACCTCTCATAGCATCCCCTATATCGCTGTGCCTTCGCGCACCTCCCATACCTTCCCCAATATCGCTGTGTTTTCGTGCACCTCTCATACCTTCCCTTATATCGCTGTGTTTTCAAGCACCTCTCATAACTTCTCCTATATCACTGTATTTTTGCGCAGCTCTCATACCTTCCTCTATATTGCCGTGTTTTCATGCACATCTCATAACGTCCCCTATATCACTGTGTATTCGCGCACCTCCCATAGCATCCCTTATATTGCTGTGCCTTAGCGTACCTCTCATACCTTCCCCTATATCACCCTGTTTTGCGCACCGTCCATACCTTCCCCTATATCGCTGTGTTTTCATGCACCTCTCATACCTCCCCCTATATCGCTGTGTTTTCACACACCTCTCATAACTTCTCCTATATCGCTGTGCCTTCGCGCACCTCTTATACCTTCACCTATATCGCCGTGTTTTCATGCACATCTCATAACGTCCCTATATCGCTAGGTTTTCACGCACCTCTCATAACTTCCCCTATATCGCCCTGTTTTCGCACTCCTCTCATACCTTCCCCTATATCAATGTGTTTTCACGCTGCTCTCATACCTTCCCCTATATCGCTGTGTTTTCGCACACCTCTCATAACTTCTCCTATATCGCTGTGCCTTCGCGCACCTCTTATACCTTCACCTATATCGCCGTGTTTTCATGCACATCTCATAACGTCCCCTATATCGCTAGGTTTTCACGCACCTCTCATAACTTCCCCTATATCGCCCTGTTTTCGCACTCCTCTCATACCTTCCCCTATATCAATGTGTTTTCACGCTGCTCTCATACCTTCCCCTATATCGCTGTGTTTTCGCACACCTCTCATGGCTTCCCGACTATCACAGTGTACTCATGCACATCTCATAGCTTTCCCTATATCGCTGTGTTTTCGCGCACCTCTCATACCTTCCACCATATCGATGTATTTTTGCGCACATCTCATAACGTCCCCTATATCGCTGAGTATTCGTGCACCTCCCATACCATCCCCTATATCACTGTGCCTTCGCGCATCTCTCATGCATTCCCGTATATCGCTGTGTTTTTGCACACCTCTCATACCTTCCCCATTATCACCGTGTTTTCATGCACATCTCATAACATCCCCAATGTCGCTGGGTTTTCACGCAGCTCTCATACCTTCCCCTATATCGCTGTGTTTTCGCACACCTCTCATGGCTTCCCGACTATCACCGTGTATTCATGTACATCTCATACCTCCCCCTATATCACTGTGTTTTCACACACCTCTCATAACTTCTCCTATATCGCTGTGTTTTTGTGCACCTCTCATATATTCCCTAATATCACTGCGTTTTCATGCACATCTCATCACATCCCCTATATCGCTGTGTTTTCGTGCACCTCTCATACCTTCCCCTATATCTCCGTGTTTTCATGCACATCTCATAACGTCTGCAATGTCGCTGGGTTTTCACGCACCACTCATAACTTCCCCTTTATCGCCCTGTTTTCGCGCTCCTCTCATACCTTCCCCTATATCACTGTGCTTTCACGCAGCTCTCATACCTTCCCCTATATCGCTGTGTTTTCGCGCATCTCGCATGTCTTCACGTATATCGCTATGTTTTCGCTCCTATCATTACTTCCCCTATATCGCTGTGTTTTCTCGCACCTCTGATACATTCTCCTGTATTGCCATATTTTCGCGCACCTCTTACAATTTCCCCTATATCGCCGTGTTCTCGCACACCTCTCATACCTTCCCCTATATCACTGTTTTTTTGCGCATGTCCCATAGCGTCCCCTATATCGCTGTGTTTTCTTGCACCGCTGATACATTCCCCTGTATCGCCGTGGTTTCGTGTACATCCCATAGTTTCCACTATATTGCCCTGTTTTTGCGCACCTCTCATGGCTTCCCCTATATCACGGTGTTTTCGTGCACCTCTCATGTCTTCACCTATATCGCTGTGTTTCCGCTCCTCTCATTACTTCCCCATATCGCTTTGTGTTCTCGCACTTCTAATACTGTTCCCTGTATCAACGTGTTTTTGCTCAACTCTCATAATTTCACCTATATCGCCGTGTTCTCGCACACCTCTCATATCTTCCCCTATATCACTGTGTTTTCGCGCACGTCCAATGGCGTCCCCTATATCACTGTGTTTTCGTGCACCTCCCATACCATCCCCTATATTGCTGTGCCTTCGCACACCTCTCATACCTTTCCCTATATCGCCCTGTTTTCGAGCACCTCCCATACCTTCCCCTATATCGCTGTGTTTTCGTGTACCTCTCATACTTCCCCTTATATCGCTGTGTTTTCACGCACCTCTCATAACTTCTCCTGTGTTGCTGTATTTTTGCGTACCTCTCATAACTTCCCCAATATTGCCATGCTTTTATGCACATCTCATATCGTCCCCTATATTGCTGTGCATTCGCGCACCTCCCATAGCATCCCCTTTATCGCTGTGCCTTTGCACACCTCTCATACCTTCCCCTATATCGCACAGTTTTCGCGCACCTCCGATTCCTTCCCCTATATCGCTGTGTTTTCGTGCACCTGTCATACCTTCCCCTATATCGCCGTGTGGTTATGCACATCTCATAACGTCCTCTATATCGCTGTGTATTCGCGCACCTCCCATAGCTTCCCTTATATCGCTGTGCTTTTGCGCACCTCTCATACCTTCCCAAATATCGCCGTTTTCGCGCACCTCCCATTCCTTCACCTATATCGCTGTTTTCGTGCACCTCTCATGCATTCCCGTATACCGCTGTGTTTTTGCACACCTCTCATACCTTCCCCAATATCACCGTGTTTTCATGCACATCTCATAACGTCCCCAATGTCGCTGGGTTTTCACGCACCTCTCATAACCTCCCCTCTATCGCCCTGTTTTCGCGCTCCTCTCATACCTTCCCCTATATCACTGTGCTTTCACGCAGCTCTCATACCTTCCCCTATATCGCCGTGTTTTCGCGCATCTCGCATGTCTTCACGTATATCGCTATGTTTTCGCTCCTATCATTACTTCCCCTATATCGCTGTGTTTTCTCACACCTCTGATACATTCTCCTGCATTGCCATGTTTTCGCGCACCTCTTACAATTTCCCCTATGTCGCCGTGTTCTCGCACACCTCTCATACCTTCCCCTATATCACTGTTTTTTTGCGCATGTCCCATAGCGTCCCCTATATCGCTGTGCCTTCGCACACCGCTCATACCTTCCCCTATATTGCCCTGTTTCCCGCGCACCTCCCATGGCTTCGCATACATCGCTGTGCCTTCATGCACTTCTCATACCTTCCCCTATATCGCCCCGTTTTCGCGCACCTCCTATACCTTCCCTTATATCGCTGCGTTTTCGTGCACCTCTCATACCTTCCCCTATATCACTGTTTTTTTGTGCATATCCCATAGCATCCCCTATATCGCTTTGTTTTCTCGCACCTCTGATACATTCGCCTGTATCGCCGTGGTTTCGCGCGCATCCCATAGGTTCCACTATATTGCCCTGTTTTTGCATACCTCTCATGTGTTCCCCTATATTACGGTGTTATCGCGCACCTCTCATAGCATCCACTATATCGCTGTGCCTTCGCGCACCTCCCATACCTTCCCCAATATCGCTGTGTTTTCGTGCACCTCTCATACCTTCCCTTATATCGCTGTGTTTTCAAGCACCTCTCATAACTTCTCCTATATCACTGTATTTTTGCGCAGCTCTCATACCTTCCTCTATATTGCCGTGTTTTCATGCACATCTCATAACGTCCCCTATATCGCTGAGTATTCGCGCACCTCCCATAGCATCCCTTATATTGCTGTGCCTTAGCGCACCTCTCATACCTTCCCCTATATCACCCTGTTTTGCGCACCATCCGTACCTTCCCCTATATCGCTGTGTTTTCATGCACCTCTCATAACTTCTCCTATATCGCTGTGCCTTCGCGCACCTCTTATACCTTCGCCTATATCGCCGTGTTTTCATGCACATCTCACAACGTCCCCTATATCGCTAGGTTTTCACGCACCTCTCTTAACTTCCCCTATATCGCCCTGTTTTCGCACTCCTCTCATACCTTCCCCTATATCAATGTGTTTTCACGCTGCTCTCATACCTTCCCCTATATCGCTGTGTTTTCACACACCTCTCATAACTTCTCCTATATCGCTGTGTTTTTGTGCACCTCTCTTATATTCCCTAATATCACTGCGTTTTAATGCACATCTCATCACGTCCCCTATATCGCTAGGTTTTTATGCACTTCTCATAATTTCCCCTATATCGCCCTGTTTTCGCGCTCCTCTAATACCTTCTCCTATATCACTGTGTTTTCACGCAGCTCTCATACTTTCCCCTATATCGCTGTGTTTTCACACACCTCTCATGGCTTCCCGACTATCGCCGTGTATTCATGCACATCTCATAGCTTCCCCTATATCGCTGTGTTTTCGCGCACCTCCCATAGCTTCGCCTGCATCGCTGTTTTCGTGCACCTCTCATACCTTCCCCTATATCGATGTATTTTTGCGCAGATCTCATAATGTCCCCTTTATCGCTTTGTTATTGCTCACCTCTCATAGCTTCCGCTATATCGCCCTGTTTTCGCACTCCTCTCATGCATTCCCGTATATCGCTGTGTTTTTGCACACCTCTCATACCTTCCCCAATATCTCCGTGTTTTCATGCACATCTCATAACGTCCGCAATGTCGCTGGGTTTTCACGCACCACTCATAACTTCCCCTCTATCGCCCTGTTTTCGCGCTCCTCTCATACCTTCCCCTATATCACTGTGCTTTCACGCAGCTCTCATACCTTCCCCTATATCGCTGTGTTTTTGCGCATCTCGCATGTCTTCACGTATATCGCTATGTTTTCGCTCCTGTCATTACTTCCCCTATATCGCTGTGTTTTCTCGCACCTCTGATACATTCTCCTGTATTGCCATGTTTTCGCGCACCTCTTACAATTTCCCCTATATCGCCGTGTTCTCGCACACCTCTCATACCTTCCCCTATATCACTGTTTTTTTGCGCATGTCCCATAGCGTCCCCTATATCGCTGTGTTTTCTCGCACCGCTGATACATTCCCCTGTATCGCCGAGGTTTCGTGTACATCCCATAGTTTCCACTATATTGCCCTGTTTTTGCGCACCTCTCACGGCTTCCCCTATATCACGGTGTTTTCGCGCACCTCTCATAGCATCCCCTAGATCGCCGTGGTTTCGCGCACATCAAATAGGTTTCACTATATTGCCCTGTTTTTGCATACCTCTCATGTCTTCCCCTGTATTACGGTGTTTTCGCGCACCTCTCATAGCATCCCTTATATCGCTGTGCCTTCGCGCACCTCTCATAACTTCCCCTATATACCCTGTTTTCGCGCACCTCCCATACCTTCCCCAATATCGCTGTGTTTTCGAGCACCTCTCATACCTTCCCTTATATCGCTGTGTTTTCAAGCATCTCTCATAACTTCTCCTGTATCACTGTATTTTGCGCAGTTCTTATACCTTCCTCTATATTGCCGTGTTTTCATGCACATCTCATAACGTCCCCTATATCACTGTGTATTCGCGCACCTCCCATAACATCCCTTGTATTGCTGTGCATTAGCGTACCTCTCATAGCTTCCCCTATATCGCTGTCTTTTCGCGCACATCCCATAGATTCAGCTTTATCGCTGTGTTATTGCTCACCTCTCATAGCTTCCCCTGTATCGCCGTGTTTTTGCTCGCCTCTCATGTCTTCACCTAGATCGCTATGTTTTCGCTCCTCTCAATACTTCCCCTATATGGCTGTGTTTTCATGCACATCTCATAACGTCCCCTATATCGCTGTGTATTCGTGCACCTCCCATTCCTTCCCGTATATATATCTGTGTTTTCATGCACCTTTCATACCTTCCCCTATATCGCCATGTTTTCGCGCACCTCCCATTCCTTCACCTATATCGCTGTTTTCGTGCACCTCTCATACCTTCTGCTATATCGCTGTGCCTTCGCGCACCTCTCATACCTTTTCCTAAATCGCCGTGTTTTCATGCACATCTCCTAACGTCCTTTATATCGCTAGGCTTTGACGCACCTCTCATAACTTCCCCTATATCGCCCTGTTTTCGCGCTCCTCTCATACCTTCACCAATATCACTATGTTTTCACACAACTCTCATACCTTCCCCTATATCGATGTATTTTTGCGGACATCTCATACCTTCCCCTATATCGCCGTGTTTTCGCACAACTCGCATGTCTTCACCTATATCGCTATGTTTTCGCTCCTATCATTAATTCCCTATATCGCTGTTTTCTCGCACCTCTGATACAATCTCCTGTATTGCCATGTTTTCACGCACCTCTTACAATTTCCCCTAAATCGCCGTGTTCTCGCACACCTCTCATACCTTCCCCTATATCACTGTTTTTTTGCACATGTCCCATAGCGTCCCCTATATCGCTGTGTTTTCTCGCACCTCTGATACATTCCCCTGTATCGCCGTGGTTTCGCGCACATCCCATACGTTCCACTATATTGCCCTGTTTTTGAGCACCTCTCATGTCTTCCCCGATATCACGGTGTTTTTGCGCACCTCCCATAGCATCCCCTATATCACTGTGCCTTCGTGCACCTCTCATACCTTCCCCTATATCGCCCTGTTTTCGCGCACTTCCTATACCTTCACTTATATCACTGCGTTATTGTGTACCTTTCATACCTTCCCCTATATCGTTGTGTTTTCGCACACCTCTCATAACTTCTCCAATATCGCTGTGTTTTTGTGCACCTCTCATACCTTCCCTAATATCACTGCGTTTTCATGCACATCTCATCACGTCCCCTATATCGCTGTGCCTTGCACACCTCTCATAACTTCCCCTATATCGCTGTCTTTTCGCGCACATCCCATAGATTCACCTTTATCGCTGTGTTATTGCTCACCTCTCATAGCTTCCCCTGTATCACAGTGTTTTTGCTCACCTCTCATGTCTTCACCTCGATCGCTATGTTTTCGCTCCTCTCAATACTTCCCCTATATGGCTGTGTTTTCATGCACATCTCATAACGTCCCCTATATCGCTGTCCTTTCGTGCACCTCTCATACCTTCCCCTATATCGCCCTGTTTTCGCGCACCTACTATACCTTCCCTTATATCGCTGCGTATTCGTGAACCTCTTATACCTTCCCCTATATTGCCCTGTTTTCGCGCACCTCCTACACCTTCCCTTATAGCGCTGCATTTTCGTGTACTTCTCATACCTCCCCCTATGTCGTTGTGTTTTCACGCACCTCTCATAACTTCTCCTATATTTCTGTATTTTTGCGCACCTCTCATAACTTTCCCTATATCGCCGTGATTTTATGCACATCTCATAACGTCCCCTATATCGCTGTGTATTCGTGCACCTCCCATACCTTCCCCTATATCACTGTGTTTTCGCACACCTCTCATAACTTCTCCTATATCGCTGTGTTTTGGTGCACCTCTCATACCTTCCCTAATACCGTTGCGTTTTCATGCACATCTCATCACGTCCCCTATATCGCTGTATATTCACGCACATCCCATAATATCCCCTATATCGCTGTGCCTTGCGCACCTCTCATAGCTTCCCCTATATCGCTGTCTTTTCGCGCACATCCCATAGATTCACCTTTATCGCTGTGTAATTGCTCACCTCTCATAGCTTCCCCTGTATCACCGTGTTTTTACTCACCTCTCATAGCTTCTCCTATATCGCTGTGTTTTCGCGCACCTCTCATGTATTCCACTACATCACTGTGTTTTCTGGCACCTCTGATGCATTCCCCTGTAACGCCAAATTTTCGCGCACCTCTCATACTTTCCCCTATATCGCCCTGCTTTCGCGCACCTCTCATACCTCCCCCTATATCGCCGTGTTTTTATGCACATCTCAATTCGTCCCCTATATTACTGTGTTTTCGCGCACCTCCCATAGCATCCCCTATATCACTGTGCCTTTGTGCATCTCTCATACATTCCCCTATACCGCCCAGCTTTTGTGCACCTCCTATACCTTCCCTTGTATCGCTGCGTTTTCATGCACCTCTCATACCTTCCCCTATTTCGCTGTGTTTTCATGCACATCTCATAACGTCCCCTATTTCGCTGTGTTTTCGTGCACCTCCCATTATATTCCCTATATCGCTGTGCCTTCATGCACCTCTCATACCTTCCCCTATATCACCCTGTTTTCATGCACATCTCATAAGGTCCACTATATCGCTGGGTTTTCATGCACCTCTCATAACTTCCCCAATATCGCTGTTTTTTCGCACACCTCTCATGGTTTCCCGTCTATCGCCGTGTATTCATGCACATCTCAAACCGTCCAACAAATCGCTGTGCTTTGGCGCACCTCTCACACCCTCCCCTATATCGCTGTGTTTTCGTGCACCTCTCATACCTTCACTAATTTCGTTGCATTTTCATGCACATCTCATCACATCCCCTATATCGCTGTGTATTCACGCACCTCCCATAGCATCCCCTATATCGCTGCGTAAACGCGTACCTCTCATACCTTCCCCTACATCGCCCTGTTTTTGCGCACATCCCATTCCTTCACCTATATCGCCCTATTTTCGCGCACCTCCCATTCCTTCACCTATATCGCTGTTTTCGTGCACCTCTCATACCTTCCCCTATATCGCTGTGTTTTCACACACCTCTCATAACTTCTCCTATATCGCTGTGTTTTTGTGCACCTCTCATACCTTCATTAATATCGCTGCGTTTTCATGCACATCTCATCACGTCCCCTATATCGCTGTATATTCACGCACCTCCCATAGCATCCCCTATATCGCTGTGCCTTCGTGCACCTCTCATACCTTCCCCTATATCGCCCTGTTTTCGCGCACCTTCTATACCTTCCCTTATATCGCTGCGTATTCGTGAACCTCTCATACCTTCCCCTATATTGCCCTGTTTTCGCGCACCTCCTACACCTTCCCTTATATCGCTGCATTTTCGTGTACTTCTCATACCTCCCCCTATGTCGTTGTGTTTTCACGCACCTCTCATAACTTCTCCTATATTTCTGTATTTTTGCGCACCTCTCATAACTTTCCCTATATCGCCGTGATTTTATGCACATCTCATAACGTCCCCTATATCGCTGTGTATTCGTGCAGCTCCCATACCTTCCCCTATATCGCTGTGTTTTCGCACACCTCTCATAACTTCTCCTATATCGCTGTGTTTTCGCGCACCTCTCATGTCTTCACCTAGATGGCTATGTTTTCTCTCCTCTCAATACTTCCCCCATAGCGCTGTTTTCGCGCACATCTGATACATTCTCCCATATCACCGGGTTTTCGCACACTTCTCATAATTTCCCCTATATCGCCGAATTCTCGCACACCTCTGATACCTTCCCCTATATCTTTGTGTTTTTGCGCACGTCCCATTGCGTCCCCTATATCGCTGTGTTTTTTGTGCACCTCTCATACCTTCCCCTATATCGTCCTGTTTTCGTGCACATCCCATAGCTTCCACTATATTGCCCTGTTTTCGCGCACCTCTCATGTATTCCACTACATCACTGTGTTTTCTGGCACCTCTGATGCATTCCCCTGCAAAGCCAAGTTTTCGCGCACCTCTCATACTTTCCCCTATATCGCCCTGTTTTCGTGCACCTCTCATACCTCCCCCTATATCGCCGTGTTTTTATGCACATCTCATACCATCCCCTATATTACTGTGTTTTCGCGCACCTCCCATAGCATCCCCTATATCGCTGTGCCTTTGTGCATCTCTCATACATTCCCCTATATCGCCCAGCTTTCGTGCACCTCCTATACCTTCCCTTGTATCGCTGCGTTTTCGTGCACCTCTCATATCTTCCCCTATTTCGCTGTGTTTTCATGCACATCTCATAACGTCCCCTATTTCGCTGTGTTTTCGTGCACCTCCCATAATATTCCCTATATCGCTGTGCCTTCACGCACCTCTCGTACCTTCCCCTATATCGCCGTGTTTTCATGCACATCTCATAAGTTCCACTATATCGCTGGGTTTTCACGCACCTCTCATAACTTCCTCTATATCGCTGTTTTTTCGCACACTTCTCATGGTTTCCCGTCTATCGCCGTGTATTCATGCACATCTCAAACCGTCCCATATATCGCTGCATTTTCGTGTACTTCTCATACATCCCCCTATGTCGTTGTGTTTTCACGCACCTCTCATAACTTCTCCTATATTTCTGTATTTTTGCGCACCTCTCATAACTTTCCCTATATCGCTGTGTTTTCGCACACCTCTCATAACTTCTCCTATATCGCTGTGTTTTCGCGCACCTCTCATGTCTTCACCTAGATGGCTATGTTTTCTCTCCTCTCAATACTTCCCCCATAGCGCTGTTTTCGCGCACATCTGATACATTCTCCCGTATCACCGGGTTTTCGCACACCTCTCATAATTTCCCCTATATCGCCGAATTCTCGCACACCTCTGATACCTTCCCCTATATCTTTGTGTTTTTGCGCACGTCCCATTGCGTCCCCTATATCGCTGTGTTTTTTGTGCACCTCTCATACCTTCCCCTATATCGTCCTGTTTTCGTGCACATCCCATAGCTTCCACTATATTGCCCTGTTTTCGCGCACCTCTCATGTATTCCACTACATCACTGTGTTTTCTGGCACCTCTGATGCATTCCCCTGCAAAGCCAAGTTTTCGCGCACCTCTCATACTTTCCCCTATATCGCCCTGTTTTCGTGCACCTCTCATACCTCCCCCTATATCGCCGTGTTTTTATGCACATCTCATACCATCCCCTATATTACTGTGTTTTCGCGCACCTCCCATAGCATCCCCTATATCGCTGTGCCTTTGTGCATCTCTCATACATTCCCCTATATCGCCCAGCTTTCGTGCACCTCCTATACCTTCCCTTGTATCGCTGCGTTTTCGTGCACCTCTCATATCTTCCCCTATTTCGCTGTGTTTTCATGCACATCTCATAACGTCCCCTATTTCGCTGTGTTTTCGTGCACCTCCCATAATATTCCCTATATCGCTGTGCCTTCACGCACCTCTCGTACCTTCCCCTATATCGCCGTGTTTTCATGCACATCTCATAAGTTCCACTATATCGCTGGGTTTTCACGCACCTCTCATAACTTCCTCTATATCGCTGTTTTTTCGCACACCTCTCATGGTTTCCCGTCTATCGCCGTGTATTCATGCACATCTCAAACCGTCCCATATATCGCTGTGCTTTCGCGCACCTCTCACACCTTCCCCTATATCGCTGTGTTTTCGTGCACCTCTCATACTTTCACTAATTTCGTTGCATTTTCATGCACATCTCATCACGTCCCCTATATCGCTGTGTATTTACGCACCTCCCATAGAATCCCCTATATCGCTGCGCATTCGCGCACCTCTCATACCTTCACCTATATCGCCCTATTTTCGCGCACCTCCCATTCCTTCACCTATATCGCTGTTTTCGTGCACCTCTCATACCTTCCCTAATATTGCTGCGTTTTCATGCACATCTCATCACGTCCCCTATATCGCTGTATATTCACGCACCTCCCATAGCATCCCCTATATCGCTGTGCCTTCTTGCACCTCTCATACCTTCCCCTATATCGCCTTGTTTTCGCGCACCTACTATACCTTCCCTTATATCGCTGCGTATTCGTGCACCTCTCATACCTTCCCCTATATTGCCCTGTTTTCGCACACCTCCTACACCTTCCCTTATATCGCTGCATTTTCGTGTACTTCTCATACCTCCCCCTATGTCATTGTGTTTTCACGCACCTCTCATAACTTCTCCTATATTTCTGTATTTTTGCGCACCTCTCATAACTTCCCCTATATCGCCGTGATTTTATGCACATCTCATAACGTCCCCTATATCGCTGTGTATTCGTGCACCTCCCATACCTTCCCCTATATCGCTGTGATTTCGCACACCTCTCATAACTTCTCCAATATCGCTGTGTTTTGGTGCACCTCTCATATGTTCCCTAATACCGTTGCGTTTTCATGCACATCTCATCACGTCCCCTATATCGCTGTGTATTCACGCACATCCCATAGATTCACTTTTATCGCTGTGTAATTGCTCACCTCACATAGCTTCCCCTGTATCGCCGTGTTTTTACTCACCTCTCATAGCTTCCCCTATATTGCTGTGTTTTGCGCACCTCTCATGTCTTCACCTAGATCGCTATGTTTTCGCTCCTCTCAATACTTCCCCTATAGCGCTGTTTTCTCGCACATCTGATACATTCTCCCGTATCGCCGTGTTTTCGCACAACTCTCACAATTTCCCCTATATCGCCGAATTCTCGAACACCTCTCATACCTTCCCCTATATCTTTGTGTTTTTGCGCATGTCCCATTGCGTCCCCTATATCGCTGTGTTTTTTGTGCACCTCTCATTCCTTCCCCTATATCGTCCTGCTTTCGTGCACATCCCATAGCTTCCACTATATTGCCCTGTTTTCATGCACCTCTCATGTATTCCACTATATCGCTGTGTTTTCTGGCACCTCTGATGCATTCCCCTGTAATGCCAAGTTTTCGCGCACTTCTCATACTTTCCCCTATATTGCCCTGTTTTCGCGCACCTCTCATACCTCCCCCTATATTGCCGTGTTTTTATGCACACCTCATACCATCCCCTATATTACTGTGTTTTCGCGCACCTCCCATAGCATCCCCTATATCGCTGTGCCTTTGTGCATCTCTCATACATTCCCCTATATCGCCCAGCTTTCGTGCACCTCCTATACCTTCCCTTGTATCGCTGCGTTTTCGTGCACCTCTCATACCTTCCCCTATTTCGCTGTGTTTTCATGCACATCTCATAACGTCCCCTATTTCGCTGTGTTTTCGTGCACCTCCCATAATATTCCCTATATCGCTGTGCCTTCACGCACCTCTCGTACCTTCCCCTATATCGCCGTGTTTTCATGCACATCTCATAAGGTCCACTATATCGCTGGGTTTTCACGCACCTCTCATGGTTTCCCGTCTATCGCCGTGTATTCATGCACATCTCAAACTGTCCCATATATCACTGTGCTTTCACGCACCTCTCACACCTTCACCTATATCGCCCTATTTTCGCGCACCTCCCATTCCTTGACGTACATCGCTGTTTTCGTGCACCTCTCATACCTTCCCTAATATTGCTGCGTTTTCATGCACATCTCATCACATCCCCTATATCGCTGTATATTCACGCACCTCCCATAGCATCCCCTATATCGCTGTGCCTTCGTGCACCTCTCATACTTTCCCCTATATTGCCCTGTTTTCGCGAACCTACTATACCTTCCCTTATATCGCTGCGTATTCGTGTACTTCTCATACCTCCCCCTATGTCGTTGTGTTTTCACGCACCTCTCATAACTTCTCCTATATTTCTGTATTTTTGCGCACCTTTCATAACTTCCCCTATATCGCCGTGATTTTATGCACATCTCATAACGTCCCCTATATCGCTTTGTATTCGTGCACCTCCCATACCTTCCCCATATCGCTGTGATTTCGCACACCTCTCATAACTTCTCCAATATCGCTGTGTTTTGGTGCACCTCTCATACCTTCCCTAATACCGTTGCGTTTTCATGCACATCTCATCACGTCCCCTATATCGCTGTGTATTCACGCACATCCCATAGATTCACTTTTATCGCTGTGTAATTGCTCACCTCTCATAGCTTCCCCTGTATCGCCGTGTTTTTGCTCACCTCTCATAGCTTCCTCTATATCGCTGTGTTTTCGCGCACCTCTCATGTCTTCACCTAGATCGCTATGTTTTCGCTCCTCTCAATACTTCCCATATAGCGCTGTTTTCTCGCACATCTGATGCATTCTCCCGTATCGCCGTGTTTTCGCACACCTCTCATAATTTCCCCTATATCGTCGAATTCTCGAACACCTCTCATACCTTCCCCTATATCTTTGTGTTTTTGCGCACGTCCCATTGCGTCCCCTATATCGCTGTGTTTTTTGTGCACCTCTCATACCTTCCCCTATATCATCCTGTTTTCGTGCACATCCCATAGCTTCCACTATATTGCCCTCTTTTCGCGCACCTCTCATGTATTCCACTACATCGCTGTGTTTTCTGGCACCTCTGATGCATTCCCCTGTAACGCCAAGCTTTCGCGCACCTCTCATACTTTCCCCTATATCGCCGTGTTTTCGCACACCTCT
This sequence comes from Mobula birostris, assembly GCF_030028105.1. NCBI lineage: Eukaryota > Metazoa > Chordata > Chondrichthyes > Myliobatiformes > Myliobatidae > Mobula > Mobula birostris. Next base: position 750,217 of record NW_027276131.1, read on the forward strand.
CATACCTCCCCCTATATCGCCGTGTTTTTATGCACATCTCATACTGTCCCCTATATTACTGTGTTTTCGCGCACCTCCCATAGCATCCCCTATATCGCTGTGCCTTCGTGCATCTCTCATACCTTCCCCTAAATCGCTGTGTTTTCATGCACCTCTCTTAACCTCTCTTATATCGCTGTGTTTTTGCACAGCTCTCATACCTTCCGCTATATCGCCGTGTTTGTGTGCACATCTCATAACGTCCCCTATATCGCTGTGTTTTCTCGCACCTCTGATACATTCCCCTGTATCGCCGTGGTTTCGCGCACATCCCATAGGTTTAACTATATTGCCCTGTTTTTGCGCACCTCTCATGTCTTCCCCTATATCACGGTGTTTTCGCGTACCTCTCATAGCATCCCCTGTGTTGCTGTGCCTTCGCGCACCTCTCATAACTTCCCCTATATCGCCCTGTTTTCGTGCACATCGCATAGCTTCCACTATATTGCCCTCTTTTCGCGCACCTCTCATGTATTCCACTACATCGCTGTGTTTTCTGGCACCTCTGATGCATTCCCCTGTAACGCCAAGTTTTCGCGCACCTCTCATACTTTCCCCTATATCGCCCTGTTTTCGCGCACCTCTCATACCTCCCCCTATATCGCCGTGTTTTTATGCACATCTCAATTCGTCCCCTATATTACTGTGTTTTCGCGCACCTCCCATAGCATCCCCTATATCACTGTGCCTTTGTGCATCTCTCATACATTCCCCTATACCGCCCAGCTTTTGTGCACCTCCTATACCTTCCCTTGTATCGCTGCGTTTTCATGCACCTCTCATACCTTCCCCTATTTCGCTGTGTTTTCATGCACATCTCATAACGTCCCCTATTTCGCTGTGTTTTCGTGCACCTCCCATTATATTCCCTATATCGCTGTGCCTTCATGCACCTCTCATACCTTCCCCTATATCACCCTGTTTTCATGCACATCTCATAAGGTCCACTATATCGCTGGGTTTTCATGCACCTCTCATAACTTCCCCAATATCGCTGTTTTTTCGCACACCTCTCATGGTTTCCCGTCTATCGCCGTGTATTCATGCACATCTCAAACCGTCCAACAAATCGCTGTGCTTTGGCGCACCTCTCACACCCTCCCCTATATCGCTGTGTTTTCGTGCACCTCTCATACCTTCACTAATTTCGTTGCATTTTCATGCACATCTCATCACATCCCCTATATCGCTGTGTATTCACGCACCTCCCATAGCATCCCCTATATCGCTGCGTAAACGCGTACCTCTCATACCTTCCCCTACATCGCCCTGTTTTTGCGCACATCCCATTCCTTCACCTATATCGCCCTATTTTCGCGCACCTCCCATTCCTTCACCTATATCGCTGTTTTCGTGCACCTCTCATACCTTCCCCTATATCGCTGTGTTTTCACACACCTCTCATAACTTCTCCTATATCGCTGTGTTTTTGTGCACCTCTCATTCCTTCATTAATATCGCTGCGTTTTCATGCACATCTCATCACGTCCCCTATATCGCTGTATATTCACGCACCTCCCATAGCATCCCCTATATCGCTGTGCCTTCGTGCACCTCTCATACCTTCCCCTATATCGCCCTGTTTTCGCGCACCTTCTATACCTTCCCTTATATCGCTGCGTATTCGTGAACCTCTCATACCTTCCCCTATATTGCCCTGTTTTTGCGCACCTCCTACACCTTCCCTTATATCGCTGCATTTTCGTGTACTTCTCATACATCCCCCTATGTCGTTGTGTTTTCACGCACCTCTCATAACTTCTCCTATATTTCTGTATTTTTGCGCACCTCTCATAACTTTCCCTATATCGCCGTGATTTTATGCACATCTCATAACGTCCCCTATATCGCTGTGTATTCGTGCAGCTCCCATACCTTCCCCTATATCGCTGTGTTTTCGCACACCTCTCATAACTTCTCCTATATCACTGTGTTTTCGCGCACCTCTCATGTCTTCACCTAGATGGCTATGTTTTCTCTCCTCTCAATACTTCCCCCATAGCGCTGTTTTCGCGCACATCTGATACATTCTCCCGTATCACCGGGTTTTCGCACACCTCTCATAATTTCCCCTATATCGCCGAATTCTCGCACACCTCTGATACCTTCCCCTATATCTTTGTGTTTTTGCGCACGTCCCATTGCGTCCCCTATATCGCTGTGTTTTTTGTGCACCTCTCATTCCTTCCCCTATATCGTCCTGCTTTCGTGCACATCCCATAGCTTCCACTATATTGCCCTGTTTTCATGCACCTCTCATGTATTCCACTATATCGCTGTGTTTTCTGGCACCTCTGATGCATTCCCCTGTAATGCCAAGTTTTCGCGCACCTCTCATACTTTCCCCTATATTGCCCTGTTTTCGCGCACCTCTCATACCTCCCCCTATATTGCCGTGTTTTTATGCACACCTCATACCATCCCCTATATTACTGTGTTTTCGCGCACCTCCCATAGCATCCCCTATATCGCTGTGCCTTTGTGCATCTCTCATACATTCCCCTATATCGCCCAGCTTTCGTGCACCTCCTATACCTTCCCTTGTATCGCTGCGTTTTCGTGCACCTCTCATACCTTCCCCTATTTCGCTGTGTTTTCATGCACATCTCATAACGTCCCCTATTTCGCTGTGTTTTCGTGCACCTCCCATAATATTCCCTATATCGCTGTGCCTTCACGCACCTCTCGTACCTTCCCCTATATCGCCGTGTTTTCATGCACATCTCATAAGGTCCACTATATCGCTGGGTTTTCACGCACCTCTCATGGTTTCCCGTCTATCGCCGTGTATTCATGCACATCTCAAACTGTCCCATATATCGCTGTGCTTTCACGCACCTCTCACACCTTCACCTATATCGCCCTATTTTCGCGCACCTCCCATTCCTTGACGTACATCGCTGTTTTCGTGCACCTCTCATACCTTCCCTAATATTGCTGCGTTTTTATGCACATCTCATCACATCCCCTATATCGCTGTATATTCACGCACCTCCCATAGCATCCCCTATATCGCTGTGCCTTCGTGCACCTCTCATACTTTCCCCTATATTGCCCTGTTTTCGCGAACCTACTATACCTTCCCTTATATCGCTGCGTATTCGTGTACTTCTCATACCTCCCCCTATGTCGTTGTGTTTTCACGCACCTCTCATAACTTCTCCTATATTTCTGTATTTTTGCGCACCTTTCATAACTTCCCCTATATCGCCGTGATTTTATGCACATCTCATAACGTCCCCTATATCGCTTTGTATTCGTGCACCTCCCATACCTTCCCCATATCGCTGTGATTTCGCACACCTCTCATAACTTCTCCAATATCGCTGTGTTTTGGTGCACCTCTCATACCTTCCCTAATACCATTGCGTTTTCATGCACATCTCATCACGTCCCCTATATCGCTGTGTATTCACGCAAATCCCATAGATTCACTTTTATCGCTGTGTAATTGCTCACCTCTCATAGCTTCCCCTGTATCGCCGTGTTTTTGCTCACCTCTCATAGCTTCCTCTATATCGCTGTGTTTTCGCGCACCTCTCATGTCTTCACCTAGATCGCTATGTTTTCGCTCCTCTCAATACTTCCCATATAGCGCTGTTTTCTCGCACATCTGATGCATTCTCCCGTATCGCCGTGTTTTCGCACACCTCTCATAATTTCCCCTATATCGTCGAATTCTCGAACACCTCTCATACCTTCCCCTATATCTTTGTGTTTTTGCGCACGTCCCATTGCGTCCCCTATATCGCTGTGTTTTTTGTGCACCTCTCATACCTTCCCCTATATCATCCTGTTTTCGTGCACATCCCATAGCTTCCACTATATTGCCCTGTTTTCGCGCACCTCTCATGTATTCCACTACATCGCTGTGTTTTCTGGCACCTCTGATGCATTCCCCTGTAACGCCAAGCTTTCGCGCACCTCTCATACTTTCCCCTATATCGCCGTGTTTTCGCACACCTCTCATACCTCCCCCTATATCGCCGTGTTTTTATGCACATCTCATACTGTCCCCTATATTACTGTGTTTTCGCGCACCTCCCATAGCATCCCCTATATCGCTGTGCCTTCGTGCATCTCTCATACCTTCCCCTAAATCGCTGTGTTTTCATGCACCTCTCTTAACCTCTCTTATATCGCTGTGTTTTTGCACAGCTCTCATACCTTCCCCTATATCGCCGTGTTTGTGTGCACATCTCATAACGTCCCCTATATCGCTGTGTTTTCTCGCACCTCTGATACATTCCCCTGTATCACCGTGGTTTCGCGCACATCCCATAGGTTTAACTATATTGCCCTGTTTTTGCGCACCTCTCATGTCTTCCCCTATATCACGGTGTTTTCGCGCACGTCCCATAGTGTCCTCTATATCGCTGAGCTTTCACGCACCTCTCATACCTTCCCCTACATCGCCCTGTTTTAGCGCACATCCCATAGCTTCCACTATATTGCCATGTTTTTGCGCACCTCTCATGTCTTCCCCTACATCGCTGTGTTTTCTGGCACCTCTGATGCATTCCCCTGTAACGCCAAGTTTTCGCGCACATCTCATACTTTCCCCTATCTCGCTGTGTCCTCGCACATCTCTCATACCTTCCCCTATATCACTGTGTTTTCGCGCACGTCCCATAGTGTCCTCTATATCGCTGTGTTTTCGCGCACCTCTCATACTTTCCCCTATATCGCTGTGTTTTCGCGCACCTCTCATACTTTCCCCTATATCGCCCATGTTTTCGCGCACCTCTCATACCTCCCCCTATATCGCCGTTTTTTTATGCACATCTCATACCATCCCCTATATTACTGTGTTTTCGCGCACCTCCCATAGCATCCCCGATATCGCTGTGCCTTCGTGCATCTTTCATACATTCCCCTATATCGCCCAGTTTTCGTGCACCTCCTATACCTTCCCTGATATCGCTGCGTTTTCGTGCACCTCTCATACCTTCCCCTATTTCGCTGTGTTTTCATGCACATCTCATAACGTCCCCTATTTCACTGTGTTTTCGTGCACCTCCCATAATATTCCCTATATCGCTGTGCCTTCACGCACCTCTCGTACCTTCCCCTATATCGCCGTGTTTTCATGCACATCTCATAAGGTCCACTATATCGCTGGGTTTTCACGCACCTCTCATAACTTCCCCTATATCGCTGTTTTTTCGCACACCTCTCATGGTTTCCCGTCTATCGCCGTGTATTCATGCACATCTCAAACCGTCCCATATATCGCTGTGCTTTCGCGCACCTCTCACACCTTCCCCTATATCGCTGTGTTTTTGTGCACCTCTCATACCTTCACTAATTTTGTTGCATTTTCATGCACATCTCATCACGTCCCCTATATCGCTGTGTATTCACGCACCTCCCATAGCATCCCCTATATCGCTGCGCATTCGCGCACCTCTCATACCTTCCCCTACATCGCCCTGTTTTAGCTCACATCCCATAACTTCCACTATATTGCCATGTTTTTGCGCACCTCTCATGTCTTCCCCTTCATCGCTGTGTTTTCTCGCACCTCTGATGCATTGCCCTGTAACGCCAAGTTTTTGCACACGTCTCATAATTTCCCCTATATCGCCGTGTTTTCACGCACCTCTCATAACTTGCCATGTATCGCCGTGTTTTCATACACATCCATACCGTCCCCTATATCACTGTGTTTTCGCGCACCTCCCATAGCATCCCCTATATCGCTGTGCCTTCGTGCACTGCTCATACCTACCCCTATATCTCTGTGTTTTCATGCACATCTCATAACTTCCCCTATATCGCTGTGTTTTCGCACACCTCTCATACCTTCCCCTATATCAATGTGTTTTCGCGCACATCCCATAGATTCACCTTTATCGCTGTGTTATTGCTCACCTCTCATAGCTTCCCCTGTATCGGCGGGTTTTAGCTCACCTCTCATAGCTTCCACTATATTGCCTTGTTTTTGCGCACCTCTCATGTCTTCCCCTATATCATTGTGTTTTCGTGCACCTTCCATAGCATCCCCTATATTGCTGTGCCTTCATCTATATCACCCTGTTTTCGAGCACCTTCCATACCTTCCCCTATATCGCTGTGCCTTGCACACCTCTCGTAACTTCCCCTATATCGCTGTGCCTTCGCGCACCTCTCACACCTTCCCCTATATCGCCCTGTTTTCGCGCACCTCCCATTCCTTCACCTATATCGCCCTGTTTTCGCGCACCTCCCATTCCTTCACCTATATTGCTGTTTTCGTGCACCTCTCATACCTTTTCCTATATTGATGTGTTTTCACACACCTCTCATAACTTCTCCTATATCGCTGTGTTTTTGTGCACCTCTCATAACTTCCCTAATATCGCTGCGTTTTCATGCACATCTCATCACGTCCCCTATAACGCTATGTATTCACACACTTCCCATTGCATCCCCTATATCGCTGTGCCTTGCGCACCTCTCATACCTTTCCTTATATCGCTGTCTTTTCGCGCACATCGCATAGATTCTCCTTTATCGCTGTGTTATTGCTCACCTCTCATAGCTTCCCCTGTATCGCCGTGTTTTTGCTAACCTCTCATAGCTTACCCTATATCGCCGTGTTTTCGCGCACCTCGCATGTCTTCACCTATATCGCTATGTTTTCGCTCCTATCATTACTTCCCCTGTATCGCTGTGTTTCCTCGCACCTCTGATACATTCTCCCATACTACCATGTTTTCGTGCACCTCTTACAATTTCCCCTATATCGCCGTGTTCTCACACACCTCTCATACCTTCCCCTATATCACTGTTTATTTGCGCATGTCTCATAGCGTACCCTATATCGCTATGTTTTCTCACACCTCTGATACATTCCCCTGTATCGCCGTGGTTTCGCGCACATCCCATAGGTTTAACTATATTGCCCTGTTTTTGCGCACCTCTCATGTCTTCCCCTATATCACGGTGTTTTCGCACACCTCTCATAGCATCCCTGTGTTGCTGTGCCTTCGCGTACCTCTCATAACTTCCCCTATATCGCCCTATTTTCGTGCACATCGCATAGCTTCCACTATATTGCCCTCTTTTCGCGCACCTCTCATGTATTCCACTACATCGCTGTGTTTTCTGGCACCTCTGATGCATTCCCCTGTAACGCCAAGTTTTCGCGCACCTCTCATACTTTCCCCTATCTCGCTGTGTCCTCGCACATCTCTCATACCTTCCCCTATATCACTGTGTTTTCGCGCACGTCCCATAGTGTCCTCTATATCGCTGTGCTTTCACGCACCTCTCATACCTTCCCCTACATCGCCCTGTTTTAGCGCACATCCCATAGCTTCCACTATATAGCCTTGTTTTTGCGCACCTCTCATGCCTTCCCCTACATCGCTGTGTTTTTTGGCACCTCTGATGCATTCCCCTGTAACGCTAAGTTTTCACGCACCTCTCACACCTTCCCCTATCTCGCTGTGTCCTCGCACATCTCTCATACCTTCCCCTATATCGCCGTGTTTTCATACACATCTCATACCGTCCCCTATATCACTGCGTTTTCGCGCACCTCT
>NW_027276132.1:0-44187 GCF_030028105.1 Mobula birostris
CATGAGAATCAGGGCTTGAGTTTCAGAGCATGACATTCAGGGGATGAGTTTCAGTGCATGAATTTCAGGGCATGAGATTCAGGGCATGAGTTTCAGGACAGGAGATTCAGGGCATGAGTTTTCAGTGCATGAGTTTGAGGGCACGGGTTTCACGGCATGCGATTCAGGGCAAGAGTTTCAGGACAGGAGATTCAGGGCATGAGTTTAAGTGCATGAGTTTGAGGGCAGGAGTTTCACGGCATGAGATTCAGGGCATGAGTTTCAGGGCATGAGATTCAGGACATGAGTTTCAGGGGATGAGTTTCAGGTCTGTGGTTTCAGGGCTTGAGATTCAGGGCATGAGTTTCAGGGCATGAGATTCAGGGCATGAGTTTGAGGGCAGGAGTTTCAGAGCATGAGATTCAGGACATGAGTTTCAGGGCATGAGTTTCAGGTCTGTGGTTTCCGGGCTTGAGATTCAGCGCAGCAGTTTCAGAGCAGCAGTTTCAGGGCATGAGATTCAGGGCATGAGTTTCAGGGCAGGTGATTCAGGGTAGGAGTTTCAGGGTATGACATTCAGGACATGAGTTTCAGTGCAGGAGTTTGAGGCAGGAGTTTCACGGCATGAGATTCAGGGCATGAGTTTCAGGGCAGGAGATTAAGGACATGAGTTTCAGGGCATGAGTTTCAGGTCTGTGGTTTCAGTGCTTGAGATTCAGGGCAGCAGTTTCAGGGCATGAGTTTCAGGGCAGGAGTTTCAGGGCAGGAGATTCAGGGCATGAGATTCGGGGCTTGAGTTTCAAGGCAGGTTTTTTAGGGCACGTGTTTCAGTGCAGGAGTTTCAGGGCATGAGATTCAGGACATGAGTTTCAGTGCAGTAGTTTCAGGCATGAGATTCAGGGCATGTGATTCAGGACAGGAGTTTGACGGCATGAGATTCAGGGCATGAGTTTCAGTGCATGGGTTTCAGGGCAGGAGTTTCAGGGCATGAGATTCAGGACATGAGTTTCAGGGCATGAGATTCAGTACATGAGTTTCTGGGCATGAGTTTCAGGTCTGCGGTTTCCGGGCTTGAGATTCAGCGCAGCAGTTTCAGAGCAGCAGTTTCAGGGCATGAGATTCAGGCAGGAGTTTCAGGGCAGGAGAATCTGGGCTTGAGTTTCAGAGCATGACATTCAGGGCATGAGTTTCAGTGCATGAGTTTGAGGGCAGGAGTTTCACGGCATGAGATTCAGGGCATGAGTTTCATGGCATGAGATTCACGACATGAGTTTCAGGGCATGGGTTTCAGGTCTGTGGTTTCAGGGCTTGAGATTCAGGGCAGCAGTTTCAGGGCAGGAGATTCAGGGCAGGAGATTCTGGGCAGGTGTTTCAGTGCAAGAGCTTCAGTGCAAGAGTTTCAGGGCATGTCTTTCAGTGCATGAGTTTCAGGGCAGGAGTTTCAGAGCATGAGATTAAGGCATGAGTTTCAGGGCAGGAGATTCACGGCTTGAGTTTAAGGTCATGAAATTTAGCGCATGAGATTCAGGGCATGAGTTTCAGGGCAGGAGAATCAGGGCATGAGTTTCAGGGCATGAGATTCAGGGCATGAGTTTCAGGACATGAGTTTCAGGGCAGGAGTTTCACGGCATGTAATTCAGGGAGTGTGTTTCAGGATATGAGATTCATGGCATGAGTTTCAGTGCAGGAGTTTCAGGGCATGAGATTCAGGGCATGAATTTCAGGGCATGAGATTCAGGACAGGAGTTTCAAGGCATGAGATTCAGGGCATGAGTTTCAGTGCATGAGTTTCAGTGTATGAGTTTGAGGGCTGGTGCTTCAGGGCATGAGATTCAGGGCATGAGTTTCAGGGCAGGAGAATCAGGGCTTGAGTTTCAGAGCAATGACATTCAGGGGATGAGTTTCAGTGCATGAATTTCAGGGGCATGAGATTCAGGGCATGAGATTCAGGGCATGAGTTTCAGGACAGGAGATTCAGGGCATGAGTTTCAGTGCATGAGTTTGAGGGCAGGTTTCACGGCTTGAGATTCAGGGCATGATTTTCAGGGCATGAGATTCAGGACATGAGTTTGAGGGCAGGAGTTTCAGGGCATGAGATTCAGGACATGAGTTTCAGGGCATGAGTTTCAGATCTGTGGTTTCCGGGCTTGAGATTCAGCGCAGCAGTTTCAGCGCAGCAGTTTTAGGGCTTGAGATTCAGGGCATGAGTTTCAGGGCAGGTGATTCAGGGCAGGAGTTTCGGGGTATGATATTCAGGGCATGAGAATCAGGGCTTGAGTTTCAGAGCATGACATTCAGGGGATGAGTTTCAGTGCATGAATTTCAGGCATGAGATTCAGGGCATTAGTTTCAGGACAGGAGATTCAGGGCATGAGTTTCAGTGCATGAGTTTGAGGGCACGGGTTTCACGGCATGCGATTCAGGCAAGAGTTTCAGGACAGGAGATTCAGGGCATGAGTTTAAGTGCATGAGTTTGAGGGCAGGAGTTTCACGGCATGAGATTCAGGGCATGAGTTTCAGGGCATGAGATTCAGGACATGAGTTTCAGGGGATGAGTTTCAGGTCTGTGGTTTCAGGGCTTGAGATTCAGGGCATGAGTTTCAGGGCATGAGATTCAGGGCATGAGTTTGAGGGCAGGAGTTTCAGAGCATGAGATTCAGGACATGAGTTTCAGGGCATGAGTTTCAGGTCTGTGGTTTCCGGGCTTGAGATTCAGCGCAGCAGTTTCAGAGCAGCAGTTTCAGGGCATGAGATTCAGGGCATGAGTTTCAGGGCAGGTGATTCAGGGTAGGAGTTTCAGGGTATGACATTCAGGGCATGAGTTTCAGTGCAGGAGTTTGAGGGTAGGAGTTTCACGGCATGAGATTCAGGGCATGAGTTTCAGGGCAGGAGATTAAGGACATGAGTTTCAGGGCATGAGTTTCAGGTCTGGGGTTTCAGTGCTTGAGATTCAGGGCAGCAGTTTCAGGGCATGAGTTTCAGGGCAGGAGTTTCAGGCAGGAGATTCAGGGCATGAGATTCGGGGCTTGAGTTTCAAGGCAGGTTTTTTAGGGCACGTGTTTCAGTGCAGGAGTTTCAGGGCATGAGATTCAGGACATGAGTTTCAGTGCAGTAGTTTCAGGCATGAGATTCAGGGCATGTGATTCAGGACAGGAGTTTGAAGGCATGAGATTCAGGGCATGAGTTTCAGTGCATGGGTTTCAGGGCAGGAGTTTCAGGGCATGAGATTCAGGACATGAGTTTCAGGGCATGAGATTCAGTACATGAGTTTCAGGCATGAGTTTCAGGTCTGTGGTTTCCGGGCTTGAGATTCAGCGCAGCAGTTTCAGAGCAGCAGTTTCAGGGCATGAGATTCAGGGCATGAGTTTCAGCGCATGAGTTTCAGGGCAGGAGAATCAGGGCTTGAGTTTCAGAGCATGAGATTCAGGGGATGAATTTCAGTGCATGAATTCAGGGCATGAGATTCAGGGCGTGAGATTCAGGCATGAGTTTCAGGACAGGAGATTCAGGGCATGAGTTTCAGTGCATGAGTTTGAGGGCAGGAGTTTTCACGGCATGAGATTCAGGGCATGAGTTTCAGGGCATGAGATTCAGGACATGCGTTTCAGGGCATGAGTTTCAGGACAGGAGATTCAGGGCATTAGATTCAGGGCATGAGTTTCAGGATATGAGATTCATGGCATGATATTCAGTGCAGCAGATTCAGGGTATGAGGTTCAGGACATGAGTTTCAGTGCAGTAGTTTCAGGGCATGAGTTTCAGGGCATGTGATTCAGGACAGGAGTTTGAAGGCATGAGATTCAGGGCATGAGTTTCAGTGCATGAGTTTGAGGGCAGGAGTTTCAGGGCAGGAGATTCTGGACATGAGTTTCAGGGCATGAGATTCAGTACATGAGTTTCAGGGCAGGAGAATCAGGGCTTGAGTTTCAGAGCATGACATTCAGGGGATGAGTTTCAGTGCATGATTTCAGGGCATGAGATTCAGGGCATGAGATTCAGGGCATGAGTTTCAGGACAGGAGATTCAGGGCATGAGTTTCAGTGCATGAGTTTGAGGGCAGGGTTTCACGGCTTGAGATTCAGGGCATGATTTTCAGGGCATGAGATTCAGGACATGAGTTTTGAGGGCAGGAGTTTCAGGGCATGAGATTCAGGACATGAGTTTCAGGGCATGAGTTTCAGATCTGTGGTTTCCGGGCTTGAGATTCAGCGCAGCAGTTTCAGCGCAGCAGTTTCAGGGCTTGAGATTCAGGGCATGAGTTTCAGGGCAGGTGATTCAGGGCAGGAGTTTCTGGGTATGATATTCAGGGCATGAGAATCAGGGCTTGAGTTTCAGAGCATGACATTCAGGGGATGAGTTTCAGTGCATGAATTTCAGGGCATGAGATTCAGGGCATGAGTTTCAGGACAGGAGATTCAGGGCATGAGTTTCAGTGCATGAGTTTGAGGGCACGGGTTTCACGGCATGCGATTCAGGGCAAGAGTTTCAGGACAGGAGATTCAGGGCATGAGTTAAGTGCATGAGTTTGAGGGCAGGAGTTTCACGGCATGAGATTCAGGGCATGAGTTTCAGGCATGAGATTCAGGACATGAGTTTCAGGGGATGAGTTTCAGGTCTGTGGTTTCAGGGCTTGAGATTCAGGGCATGAGTTTCAGGGCATGAGATTCAGGGCATGAGTTTGAGGGCAGGAGTTTCAGAGCATGAGATTCAGGACATGAGTTTCAGGGCATGAGTTTCAGGTCTGTGGTTTCCGGGCTTGAGATTCAGCGCAGCAGTTTCAGAGCAGCAGTTTCAGGGCATGAGATTCAGGGCATGAGTTTCAGGGCAGGTGATTCAGGGTAGGAGTTTCAGGGTATGACATTCAGGGCATGAGTTTCAGTGCAGGAGTTTGAGGGCAGGAGTTTCACGGCATGAGATTCAGGGCATGAGTTTCAGGGCAGGAGATTAAGGACATGAGTTTCAGGGCATGAGTTTCAGGTCTGTGGTTTCAGTGCTTGAGATTCAGGGCAGCAGTTTCAGGCATGAGTTTCAGGGCAGGAGTTTCAGGGCAGGAGATTCAGGGCATGAGATTCGGGGCTTGAGTTTCAAGGCAGGTTTTTAGGGCACGTGTTTCAGTGCAGGAGTTTCAGGGCATGAGATTCAGGACATGAGTTTCAGTGCAGTAGTTTCAGGCATGAGATTCAGGGCATGTGATTCAGGACAGGAGTTTGACGGCATGAGATTCAGGGCATGAGTTTCAGTGCATGGGTTTCAGGGCAGGAGTTTCAGGGCATGAGATTCAGGACATGAGTTTCAGGGCATGAGATTCAGTACATGAGTTTCTGGGCATGAGTTTCAGGTCTGCGGTTTCCGGGCTTGAGATTCAGCGCAGCAGTTTCAGAGCAGCAGTTTCAGGGCATGAGATTCAGGGCAGGAGTTTCAGGGCAGGAGAATCTGGGCTGAGATTCAGAGCATGACATTCAGGGCATGAGTTTCAGTGCATGAGTTTGAGGGCAGGAGTTTCACGGCATGAGATTCAGGGCATGAGTTTCATGGCATGAGATTCACGACATGAGTTTCAGGGCATGAGTTTCAGATCTGTGGTTTCCGGGCTTGAGATTCAGCGCAGCAGTTTCAGCGCAGCAGTTTCAGCGCAGCAGTTTCAGGGCTTGAGATTCAGGGCATGAGTTTCAGGGCAGGTGATTCAGGGGCAGGAGTTTCGGGTATGATATTCAGGGCATGAGAATCAGGGCTTGAGTTTCAGAGCATGACATTCAGGGGATGAGTTTCAGTGCATGAATTTCAGGGCATGAGATTCAGGGCATGAGTTTCAGGACAGGAGATTCAGGGCATGAGTTTCAGTGCATGAGTTTGAGGGCACGGGTTTCACGGCATGCGATTCAGGGCAAGAGTTTCAGGACAGGAGATTCAGGGCATGAGTTTAAGTGCATGAGTTTGAGGGCAGGAGTTTCACGGCATGAGATTCAGGGCATGAGTTTCAGGGCATGAGATTCAGGACATGAGTTTCAGGGGATGAGTTTCAGGTCTGTGGTTTCAGGGCTTGAGATTCAGGGCATGAGTTTGAGGGCAGGAGTTTCAGAGCATGAGATTCAGGACATGAGTTTCAGGCATGAGTTTCAGGTCTGTGGTTTCCGGGCTTGAGATTCAGCGCAGCAGTTTCAGAGCAGCAGTTTCAGGGCATGAGATTCAGGGCATGAGTTTCAGGGCAGGTGATTCAGGGTAGGAGTTTCAGGGTATGACATTCAGGGCATGAGTTTCAATGCAGGAGTTTGAGGGCAGGAGTTTCACGGCATGAGATTCAGGGCATGAGTTTCAGGGCAGGAGATTAAGGACATGAGTTTCAGGGCATGAGTTTCAGGTCTGTGGTTTCAGTGCTTGAGATTCAGGGCAGCAGTTTCAGGGCATGAGTTTCAGGGCAGGAGTTTCAGGGCATGAGATTCAGGACATGAGTTTCAGTGCAGTAGTTTTCAGGCATGAGATTCAGGGCATGTGATTCAGGACAGGAGTTTGAAGGCATGAGATTCAGGGCATGAGTTTCAGTGCATGGGTTTCAGGGCAGGAGTTTCAGGGCATGAGATTCAGGACATGAGTTTCAGGGCATGAGATTCAGTACATGAGTTTCTGGGCATGAGTTTCAGGTCTGCGGTTTCCGGGCTTGAGATTCAGCGCAGCAGTTTCAGAGCAGCAGTTCAGGGCATGAGATTCAGGGCAGGAGTTTCAGGGCAGGAGAATCTGGGCTTGCGTTTCAGAGCATGACATTCAGGGCATGAGATTCAGTGCATGAGTTTGAGGCAGGAGTTTCACGGCATGAGATTCAGGGCATGAGTTTCATGGCATGAGATTCACGACATGAGATTCAGGGCATGGGTTTCAGGCCTGTGGTTTCAGGGCTTGAGATTCAGGCAGCAGTTTCAGGACAGGAGATCCAGGGCAGGAGATTCTGGGCAGGTGTTTCAGTGCAGAGCTTCAGTGCAAGAGTTTCAGGGCATGTCTTTCAGTGCATGAGTTTCAGGCAGGAGTTTCAGAGCATGAGATTAAGGGCATGAGTTTCAGGGCAGGAGATTCACGGCTTGAGTTTAAGGTCATGAAATTTAGCGCATGAGATTCAGGGCATGAGTTTCAGGGCAGGAGAATCAGGGCATGAGTTTCAGGGCATGAGATTCAGGCATGAGTTTCAGGACATGAGTTTCAGGGCAGGAGTTTCACGGCATGTAATTCAGGGAGTGTGTTTCAGGATATGAGATTCATGGCATGAGTTTCAGTGCAGGAGTTTCAGGGGCATGAGATTCAGGGCATGAATTTCAGGGCATGAGATTCAGGACAGGAGTTTCAAGGCATGAGATTCAGGGCATGAGTTTCAGTGCATGAGTTTCAGTGTATGAGTTTGAGGGCTGGTGCTTCAGGGCATGAGATTCAGGGCATGAGTTTCAGGGCATGAGATTCAGGACAGGAATTTCAGGGCATGTGATTCAGGGCATGAGTTTCTGGGCAGATGATTCAGGGCAGGAGTTTTAGGGCATGTGAACAGGATTTGAGTTTCAGTGCATGAGTTTCAGGGCAGGAGTTTCAGGGTATGAGATTTAGGGCATGAGTTTCAGGGCAGGAGATACAGGGTTTGAGTTTCAGGGCATGATATTCAGGGCATGAGTTTCAGGGCATGAGTTTCAGGACATGAGTTTCAGGGCATGTAATTCAGGGCATGAGTTTCAGGATATGAGATTCATGGCATGATATTCAGGGCAGCAGTTTCAGGGCATGAGATTCAGGACATTAGTTTCAGTGCAGTAGTTTCAGGGATGTGATTCAGGGCATGAGTTTCAGGGCATGTGATTCAGGACAGGAGTTTGAAGGCATGAGATTCAGGGCATGAGTTTCAGTGCATGGGTTTGAGGGCAGGAGTTTCAGGGCATGAGATTCAGGACATGAGTTTCAGGGCTTGAGATTCAGTACATGACTTTCAGGGCACGAGTTTCAGGTCTGTGGTTTCCGGGCTTGAGATTCAGCGCAGCAGTTTCAGAGCAGCAGTTTCAGGGCATGAGATTCACGGCATGAGTTTCAGGGCTTGATATTCAAGGCATGAGTTTCAGGGCATGATTTTCAGTGAAGGAGTTTCAGGGCATGTAATTCAGGGCATGAGTTTCAGGATATGAGATTCATGGCATGATATTCAGGGCAGCAGTTTCAGGGCATGAGATTGAGGACATGAGTTTCAGTGCAGTAGTTTCAGGGATGAGATTCAGGGCATGAGTTTCAGGGCATGAGATTCAGGACATGAGTTTCACGGCATGAGATTCAGTACATGAGTTTCAGGGCATGAGTTTCAGGTCTGTGGTTTCCGGCTTGAGATTCAGCGCAGCAGTTTCAGAGCATGAGTTTCAGGACATGAGTTTCAGGGCAGGAGTTTCACGGCATGTAATTCAGGGCGTGTGTTTCAGGATATGAGATTCATGGCATGAGTTTCAGTGCAGGAGTTTCAGGGCATGAGATTCAGGGCATGAATTTCAGGGCATGAGATTCAGGACAGGAGTTTCAAGGCATGAGATTCAGGGCATGAGTTTCAGTGCATGGGTTTGAGGGCAGGAGTTTCACGGCATGAGATTCAGGGCATGAGTTTCATGGCATGAGATTAACGACATGAGTTTCAGGGCATGGGTTTCAGGTCTGTGGTTTCAGGGCTTGAGATTCAGGGCAGCAGTTTCAGGGCAGGAGATTCAGGGCAGGAGATTCTGGGCAGGTGTTTCAGTGCAAGAGCTTCAGTGCAAGAGTTTCAGGGCATGTCTTTCAGTGCATGAGTTTCAGTGCAGGAGTTTCAGAGCATGAGATTAAGGGCATGAGTTTCAGGGCAGGAGATTCACGGCTTGAGTTTAAGGTCATGAAATTTAGCGCATGAGATTCAGGGCATGAGTTTCAGGGCAGGAGAATCAGGGCATGAGTTTCAGGGCATGAGATTCAGGGCATGAGTTTCAGGACATGAGTTTCAGGGCAGAAGTTTCACGGGCATGTAATTCAGGGCGTGTGTTTCAGGATATGAGATTCATGGCATGAGTTTCAGTGCAGGAGTTTCAGGGCATGAGATTCAGGGCATGAATTTCAGGGCATGAGATTCAGGACAGGAGTTTTCAAGGCATGAGATTCAGGGCATGAGTTTCAGTGCATGAGTTTCAGTGTATGAGTTTGAGGGCTGGTGCATCAGGGCATGAGATTCAGGGCATGAGTTTTCAGGGCATGAGATTCAGGACAGGAATTTCAGGGCATGTGATTCAGGGCATGAGTTTCTGGGCAGCAGTTTCAGGGCATGAGATTCAGGACATTAGTTTCAGTGCAGTAGTTTCAGGATGTGATTCAGGGCATGAGTTTCAGGGCATGTGATTCAGGACAGGAGTTTTGAAGGCATGAGATTCAGGGCATGAGTTTCAGTGCATGGGTTTGAGGGCAGGAGTTTCAGGGCTTGAGATTCAGTACATGACTTTCAGGGCATGAGTTTCAGGTCTGTGGTTTCCGGGCTTGAGATTCAGCGCAGCAGTTTCAGAGCAGCAGTTTCAGGGCATGAGATTCAGGGCATGAGTTTCAGGGCATGAGTTTCAGGGCTTGATATTCAAGGCATGAGTTTCAGGGCATGATTTTCAGTGAAGGAGTTCCAGGGCATGTAATTCAGGGCATGAGTTTCAGGATATGAGATTCATGGCATGATATTCAGGGCAGCAGTTTCAGGGCATGAGATTGAGGACATGAGTTTCAGTGCAGTAGTTTCAGGGATGAGATTCAGGGCATGAGTTTCAGGGCATGAGATTCAGGACATGAGTTTCAGGGCATGAGATTCAGTACATGAGTTTCAGGGCATGAGTTTCAGGTCTGTGGTTTCCGGGCTTGAGATTCAGCGCAGCAGTTTCAGAGCAGCAGTTTCAGGGCATGAGATTCAGGGCATGAGTTTCAGCGCATGAGTTTCAGGGCAGGAGAATCAGGGCTTGAGTTTCAGAGCATCAGATTCAGGGGATGAATTTCAGTGCATGAATTTCAGGGCATGAGATTCAGGGCGTGAGATTCAGGGCATGAAGTTTCAGGACAGGAGATTCAGGGCATGAGTTTCAGTGCATGAGTTTGAGGGCAGGAGTTTCACGGCATGAGATTCAGGGCATGAGTTTCAGGGCATGAGATTCAGGTCATGAGTTTCAGGTCTGTGGTTTCAGGGCTTGAGATTCAGGGCAGCAGTTTCAGGGCAGGAGTTTCATGGCAGGAGTTTCAGGGCATGAGATTCAGGGCAAGAGTTTCATGGCAGGAGTTTCAGAGCATGAGATTCAGGGCATGAGTTTCAGGCAGGAATTTCAGGGCATGAGATTCAGGGCATGAGTTTTAGGGTAGGTGTTTCAGTGCAAGAGTTTCAGGGCATGAGATTCAGGGCATGAGTTTCAGGGCAAGAATTTCAGGGCATGAGATTCAGGGCATGAGTTTTAGGGTAGGTGTTTCAGTGCAAGAGTTTGAGGGCATCAGATTCAGGGCATGAGTTTCAAGGCAGGAGATTCAGGGCAGGAGATTCAGGGCATGAGATTCGGGGCTTGAGTTTCAAGGCAGGTGTTTTAGGGCACGTGTTTCAGTGCAGGGGTTTCAGGGCTTGATATTCAAGGCATGAGTTTCAGAGCATGATTTTCAGTGAAGGAGTTTCAGGGCATGTAATTCAGGGCATGAGTTTCAGGATATGAGATTCATGGCATGATATTCAGGGCAGCAGTTTCAGGGCATGAGATTGAGGACATGAGTTTAAGTGCAGTAGTTTCAGGATGAGATTCAGGGCATGAGATTCAGGGCATGAGATTCAGGACATGAGTTTCAGGGCATGAGATTCAGTACATGAGTTTCAGGGCATGAGTTTCAGGTCTGTGGTTTCCGGGCTTGAGATTCAGCGCAGCAGTTTCAGAGCAGCAGTTTCAGGGCATGAGATTCAGGGCATGAGTTTCAGCGCATGAGTTTCAGGGCAGGAGAATCAGGGGCTTGAGTTTCAGAGCATGAGATTCAGGGGATGAATTTCAGTGCATGAATTTCAGGGCATGAGATTCGGGGCGTGAGATTCGGGGCATGAGTTTCAGGACAGGAGATTCAGGGCATGAGTTTCAGTGCATGAGTTTGAGGGCAGGAGTTTCACGGCATGAGATTCAGGGCATGAGTTTCAGGGCATGAGATTCAGGTCATGAGTTTCAGGGCATGAGTTTCAGGTCTGTGGTTTCAGGGCTTGAGATTCAGGGCAGCAGTTTCAGGGCAGGAGTTTCATGGCAGGAGTTTCAGGGCATGAGATTCAGGGCAAGAGTTTCATGGCAGGAGTTTCAGGGCATGAGATTCAGGTAATGAGTTTCAGGGCAGGAATTTCAGGGCATGAGATTCAGGGCATGAGTTTTAGGGTAGGTGTTTCAGTGCAAGAGTTTCAGAGCATGAGATTCAGGACATGAGTTTCAGGGCATGAGTTTCAGGTCTGTGGTTTCCGGGCTTGAGATTCAGCGCAGCAGTTTCAGAGCAGCAGTTTCAGGGCATGAGATTCAGGGCATGAGTTTCAGGGCAGGTGATTCAGGGTAGGAATTTCAGGGTATGACATTCAGGGCATGAGTTTCAGTGCAGGAGTTTGAGGGCAGGAGTTTCACGGCATGAGATTCAGGGCATGAGTTTCAGGGCAGGAGATTAAGGACATGAGTTTCAGGGCATGAGTTTCAGGTCTGTGGTTTCAGTGCTTGAGATTCAGGGCAGCAGTTTCAGGGCATGAGTTTCAGGGCAGGAGTTTCAGGGCAGGAGATTCAGGGCATGAGATTCGGGCTTGAGTTTCAAGGCAGGTTTTTTAGGGCACGTGTTTCAGTGCAGGAGTTTCAGGGCATGAGATTCAGGACATGAGTTTCAGTGCAGTAGTTTCAGGCATGAGATTCAGGGCATGTGATTCAGGACAGGAGTTTGAAGGCATGAGATTCAGGGCATGAGTTTCAGTGCATGGGTTTCAGGCAGGAGTTTCAGGGCATGAGATTCAGGACATGAGTTTCAGGGCAATGAGATTCAGTACATGAGTTTCAGGGCATGAGTTTCAGGTCTGTGGTTTCCGGGCTTGAGATTCAGCGCAGCAGTTTCAGAGCAGCAGTTTCAGGGCATGAGATTCAGGGCATGAGTTTCAGCGCATGAGTTTCAGGGCAGGAGAATCAGGGCTTGAGTTTCAGAGCATGAGATTCAGGGGATGAATTTCAGTGCATGAATTTCAGGGCATGAGATTCAGGGCGTGAGATTCATGGGCATGAGTTTCAGGACAGGAGATTCAGGGCATGAGTTTCAGTGCATGAGTTTGAGGGCAGGAGTTTCACGGCATGAGATTCAGGGCATGAGTTTCAGGGCATGAGATTCAGACATGCGTTTCAGGGCATGAGTTTCAGGACAGGAGATTCAGGGCATTAGATTCAGGGCATGAGTTTCAGGATATGAGATTCATGGCATGATATTCAGTGCAGCAGATTCAGGGTATGAGGTTCAGGACATGAGTTTCAGTGCAGTAGTTTCAGGGCATGAGTTTCAGGGCATGTGATTCAGGACAGGAGTTTGAAGGCATGAGATTCAGGGCATGAGTTTCAGTGCATGAGTTTGAGGGCAGGAGTTTCAGGGCAGGAGATTCTGGACATGAGTTTCAGGGCATGAGATTCAGTACATGAGTTTCAGGGCAGGAGAATCAGGGCTTGAGTTTCAGAGCATGACATTCAGGGGATGAGTTTCAGTGCATGAATTTCAGGGCATGAGATTCAGGGCATGAGATTCAGGGCATGAGTTTCAGGACAGGAGATTCAGGGCATGAGTTTCAGTGCATGAGTTTGAGGGCAGGGTTTCACGGCTTGAGATCAGGGCATGATTTTCAGGGCATGAGATTCAGGACATGAGTTTGAGGCAGGAGTTTCAGGGCATGAGATTCAGGACATGAGTTTCAGGCATGAGTTTCAGATCTGTGGTTTCCGGGCTTGAGATTCAGCGCAGCAGTTTCAGCGCAGCAGTTTCAGGGCTTGAGATTCAGGGCATGAGTTTCAGGGCAGGTGATTCAGGGCAGTCTGGGTATGATATTCAGGGCATGAGAATCAGGGCTTGAGTTTCAGAGCATGACATTCAGGGGATGAGTTTCAGTGCATGAATTTCAGGGCATGAGATTCAGGGCATGAGTTTCAGGACAGGAGATTCAGGGCATGAGTTTCAGTGCATGAGTTTGAGGGCACGGGTTTCACGGCATGCGATTCAGGGCAAGAGTTTCAGGACAGGAGATTCAGGGCATGAGTTTAAGTGCATGAGTTTGAGGGCAGGAGTTTCACGGCATGAGATTCAGGGCATGAGTTTCAGGGCATGAGATTCAGGACATGAGTTTCAGGGGATGAGTTTCAGGTCTGTGGTTTCAGGGCTTGAGATTCAGGGCATGAGTTTCAGGGCATGAGATTCAGGGCATGAGTTTGAGGGCAGGAGTTTCAGAGCATGAGATTCAGGACATGAGTTTCAGGGCATGAGTTTCAGGTCTGTGGTTTCCGGGCTTGAGATTCAGCGCAGCAGTTTCAGAGCAGCAGTTTCAGGGCATGAGATTCAGGGCATGAGTTTCAGGGCAGGTGATTCAGGGTAGGAGTTTCAGGGTATGACATTCAGGGCATGAGTTTCAGTGCAGGAGTTTGAGGGCAGGAGTTTCACGGCATGAGATTCAGGGCATGAGTTTCAGGGCAGGAGATTAAGGACATGAGTTTCAGGGCATGAGTTTCAGGTCTGTGGTTTCAGTGCTTGAGATTCAGGGCAGCAGTTTCAGGGCATGAGTTTCAGGGCAGGAGTTTCAGGGCAGGAGATTCAGGGCATGAGATTCGGGGCTTGAGTTTCAAGGCAGGTTTTTTAGGGCACGTGTTTCAGTGCAGGAGTTTCAGGGCATGAGATTCAGGACATGAGTTTCAGTGCAGTAGTTTCAGGCATGAGATTCAGGGCATGTGATTCAGGACAGGAGTTTGACGGCATGAGATTCAGGGCATGAGTTTCAGTGCATGGGTTTCAGGGCAGGAGTTTCAGGGCATGAGATTCAGGACATGAGTTTCAGGGCATGAGATTCAGTACATGAGTTTCTGGGCATGAGTTTCAGGTCTGCGGTTTCCGGGCTTGAGATTCAGCGCAGCAGTTTCAGAGCAGCAGTTTCAGGGCATGAGATTCAGGGCAGGAGTTTCAGGGCAGGAGAATCTGGGCTTGAGTTTCAGAGCATGACATTCAGGGCATGAGTTTCAGTGCATGAGTTTGAGGGCAGGAGTTTCACGGCATGAGATTCAGGGCATGAGTTTCATGGCATGAGATTCACGACATGAGTTTCAGGGCATGAGTTTCAGTGCATGAGTTTGAGGGCAGGAGTTTCACGGCATGAGATTCACGGCATGAGTTTCAGGGCATGAGATTCAGGGCATGAGTTTGAGGGCAGGAGTTTCAGGGCATGAGATTCAGGACATGAGTTTCAGGGCATGAGTTTCAGGTCTGTGGTTTCCGGGCTTGAGATTCAGCGCAGCAGTTTCAGCGCAGCAGTTTCCGGGCTTGAGATTCAGCGCAGCAGTTTCAGAGCAGCAGTTTCAGGGCATGAGATTCAGGGCATGAGTTTCAGGGCAGGTGATTCAGGGTAGGAGTTTCAGGGTATGACCTTCAGGTCATGAGTTTCAGGGCAGGAGAATTAGGGCTTGAGTTTCAGTGCAGGAGTTTGAGGGCAGGGGTTTCAAGGCATGAGATTCAGTGCAAGAGTTTCAGGACAGGAGATTCAGCGCATGAGTTTCAGTGCATGAGTTTGAGGGCAGGAGTTTCACGGCATGAGATTCAGGGCATGAGTTTCAGGGCATGAGATTCAGGACATGAGTTTCAGGGCATGAGTTTCAGGGCAGGAGATTCAGGGCATGAGTGTCAGTGCATGAGTTTGAAGGCAGGGGTTTCACGGCATTAGATTCAGGGCATGAGTTTCAGGATATGAGATTCATGGCATGATATTCAGTGCAGCAGTTTCAGGGTATGAGGTTCAGGACATGAGTTTCAGTGCAGTAGTTTCAGGGCATGAGTTTCAGGGCATGTGATTCAGGACAGGAGTTTGAAGGCATGAGATTCAGGGCATGAGTTTCAGTGCATGAGTTTGAGGGCAGGAGTTTCAGGGCATGAGATTCTGGACATGAGTTTCAGGGCATGAGATTCAGTACATGAGTTTCAGGGCAGGAGAATCAGGGCTTGAGTTTCAGAGCATGACATTCAGGGGATGAGTTTCAGTGCATGAATTTCAGGGCATGAGATTCAGGGCATGAGATTCAGGGCATGAGTTTCAGGACAGGAGATTCAGGGCATGAGTTTCAGTGCATGAGTTTGAGGGCAGGGTTTCACGGCTTGAGATTCAGGGCATGATTTTCAGGGCATGAGATTCAGGACATGAGTTTGAGGGCAGGAGTTTCAGGGCATGAGATTCAGGACATGAGTTTCAGGGCATGAGTTTCAGATCTGTGGTTTCCGGGCTTGAGATTCAGCGCAGCAGTTTCAGCGCAGCAGTTTCAGCGCAGCAGTTTCAGGGCTTGAGATTCAGGGCATGAGTTTCAGGGCAGGTGATTCAGGGCAGGAGTTTCGGGGTATGATATTCAGGGCATGAGAATCAGGGCTTGAGTTTCAGAGCATGACATTCAGGGGATGAGTTTCAGTGCATGAATTTCAGGGCATGAGATTCAGGGCATGAGTTTCAGGACAGGAGATTCAGGGCATGAGTTTCAGTGCATGAGTTTGAGGGCACGGGTTTCACGGCATGCGATTCAGGGCAAGAGTTTCAGGACAGGAGATTCAGGGCATGAGTTTAAGTGCATGAGTTTGAGGGCAGGAGTTTCACGGCATGAGATTCAGGGCATGAGTTTCAGGGCATGAGATTCAGGACATGAGTTTCAGGGGATGAGTTTCAGGTCTGTGGTTTCAGGGCTTGAGATTCAGGGCATGAGTTTCAGGGCATGAGATTCAGGGCATGAGTTTGAGGGCAGGAGTTTCAGAGCATGAGATTCAGGACATGAGTTTCAGGGCATGAGTTTCAGGTCTGTGGTTTCCGGGCTTGAGATTCAGCGCAGCAGTTTCAGAGCAGCAGTTTCAGGGCATGAGATTCAGGGCATGAGTTTCAGGGCAGGTGATTCAGGGTAGGAGTTTCAGGGTATGACATTCAGGGCATGAGTTTCAATGCAGGAGTTTGAGGGCAGGAGTTTCACGGCATGAGATTCAGGGCATGAGTTTCAGGGCAGGAGATTAAGGACATGAGTTTCAGGGCATGAGTTTCAGGTCTGTGGTTTCAGTGCTTGAGATTCAGGGCAGCAGTTTCAGGGCATGAGTTTCAGGGCAGGAGTTTCAGGGCATGAGATTCAGAACATGAGTTTCAGTGCAGTAGTTTCAGGCATGAGATTCAGGGCATGTGATTCAGGACAGGAGTTTGAAGGCATGAGATTCAGGGCATGAGTTTCAGTGCATGGGTTTCAGGGCAGGAGTTTCAGGGCATGAGATTCAGGACATGAGTTTCAGGGCATGAGATTCAGTACATGAGTTTCTGGGCATGAGTTTCAGGTCTGCGGTTTCCGGGCTTGAGATTCAGCGCAGCAGTTTCAGAGCAGCAGTTTCAGGGCATGAGATTCAGGGCAGGAGTTTCAGGGCAGGAGAATCTGGGCTTGAGTTTCAGAGCATGACATTCAGGGCATGAGTTTCAGTGCATGAGTTTGAGGGCAGGAGTTTCACGGCATGAGATTCAGGGCATGAGTTTCATGGCATGAGATTAACGACATGAGTTTCAGGGCATGGGTTTCAGGTCTGTGGTTTCAGGGCTTGAGATTCAGGGCAGCAGTTTCAGGGCAGGAGATTCAGGGCAGGAGATTCTGGGCAGGTGTTTCAGTGCAAGAGCTTCAGTGCAAGAGTTTCAGGGCATGTCTTTCAGTGCATGAGTTTCAGGGCAGGAGTTTCAGAGCATGAGATTAAGGGCATGAGTTTCAGGGCAGGAGATTCACGGCTTGAGTTTAAGGTCATGAAATTTAGCGCATGAGATTCAGGGCATGAGTTTCAGGGCAGGAGAATCAGGGCATGAGTTTCAGGGCATGAGATTCAGGGCATGAGTTTCAGGACATGAGTTTCAGGGCAGAAGTTTCACGGCATGTAATTCAGGGCGTGTGTTTCAGGATATGAGATTCATGGCATGAGTTTCAGTGCAGGAGTTTCAGGGCATGAGATTCAGGGCATGAATTTCAGGGCATGAGATTCAGGACAGGAGTTTCAAGGCATGAGATTCAGGGCATGAGTTTCAGTGCATGAGTTTCAGTGTATGAGTTTGAGGGCTGGTGCATCAGGGCATGAGATTCAGGGCATGAGTTTCAGGGCATGAGATTCAGGACAGGAATTTCAGGGCATGTGATTCAGGGCATGAGTTTCTGGGCAGCAGTTTCAGGGCATGAGATTCAGGACATTAGTTTCAGTGCAGTAGTTTCAGGGATGTGATTCAGGGCATGAGTTTCAGGGCATGTGATTCAGGACAGGAGTTTGAAGGCATGAGATTCAGGGCATGAGTTTCAGTGCATGGGTTTGAGGGCAGGAGTTTCAGGGCTTGAGATTCAGTACATGACTTTCAGGGCATGAGTTTCAGGTCTGTGGTTTCCGGGCTTGAGATTCAGCGCAGCAGTTTCAGAGCAGCAGTTGCAGGGCATGAGATTCAGGGCATGAGTTTCAGGGCATGAGTTTCAGGGCTTGATATTCAAGGCATGAGTTTCAGGGCATGATTTTCAGTGAAGGAGTTCCAGGGCATGTAATTCAGGGCATGAGTTTCAGGATATGAGATTCATGGCATGATATTCAGGGCAGCAGTTTCAGGGCATGAGATTGAGGACATGAGTTTCAGTGCAGTAGTTTCAGGGATGAGATTCAGGGCATGAGTTTCAGGGCATGAGATTCAGGACATGAGTTTCAGGGCATGAGATTCAGTACATGAGTTTCAGGGCATGAGTTTCAGGTCTGTGGTTTCCGGGCTTGAGATTCAGCGCAGCAGTTTCAGAGCAGCAGTTTCAGGGCATGAGATTCAGGGCATGAGTTTCAGCGCATGAGTTTCAGGGCAGGAGAATCAGGGCTTGAGTTTCAGAGCATCAGATTCAGGGGATGAATTTCAGTGCATGAATTTCAGGGCATGAGATTCAGGGCGTGAGATTCAGGGCATGAGTTTCAGGACAGGAGATTCAGGGCATGAGTTTCAGTGCATGAGTTTGAGGGCAGGAGTTTCACGGCATGAGATTCAGGGCATGAGTTTCAGGGCATGAGATTCAGGTCATGAGTTTCAGGTCTGTTGTTTCAGGGCTTGAGATTCAGGGCAGCAGTTTCAGGGCAGGAGTTTCATGGCAGGAGTTTCAGGGCATGAGATTCAGGGCAAGAGTTTCATGGCAGGAGTTTCAGAGCATGAGATTCAGGGCATGAGTTTCAGGGCAGGAATTTCAGGGCATGAGATTCAGGGCATGAGTTTTAGGGTAGGTGTTTCAGTGCAAGAGTTTCAGGGCATGAGATTCAGGGCATGAGTTTCAGGGCAAGAATTTCAGGGCATGAGATTCAGGGCATGAGTTTTAGGGTAGGTGTTTCAGTGCAAGAGTTTGAGGGCATCAGATTCAGGGCATGAGTTTCAAGGCAGGAGATTCAGGGCAGGAGATTCAGGGCATGAGATTCGGGGCTTGAGTTTCAAGGCAGGTGTTTTAGGGCACGTGTTTCAGTGCAGGGGTTTCAGGGCTTGATATTCAAGGCATGAGTTTCAGGGCATGATTTTCAGTGAAGGAGTTTCAGGGCATGTAATTCAGGGCATGAGTTTCAGGATATGAGATTCATGGCATGATATTCAGGGCAGCAGTTTCAGGGCATGAGATTGAGGACATGAGTTTAAGTGCAGTAGTTTCAGGGATGAGATTCAGGGCATGAGATTCAGGGCATGAGATTCAGGACATGAGTTTCAGGGCATGAGATTCAGTACATGAGTTTCAGGGCATGAGTTTCAGGTTTGTGGTTTCCGGGCTTGAGATTCAGCGCAGCAGTTTCAGAGCAGCAGTTTCAGGGCATGAGATTCAGGGCATGAGTTTCAGCGCATGAGTTTCAGGGCAGGAGAATCAGGGCTTGAGTTTCAGAGCATGAGATTCAGGGGATGAATTTCAGTGCATGAATTTCAGGGCATGAGATTCGGGGCGTGAGATTCAGGGCATGAGTTTCAGGACAGGAGATTCAGGGCATGAGTTTCAGTGCATGAGTTTGAGGGCAGGAGTTTCACGGCATGAGATTCAGGGCATGAGTTTCAGGGCATGAGATTCAGGTCATGAGTTTCAGGGCATGAGTTTCAGGTCTGTGGTTTCAGGGCTTGAGATTCAGGGCAGCAGTTTCAGGGCAGGAGTTTCATGGCAGGAGTTTCAGGGCATGAGATTCAGGGCAAGAGTTTCATGGCAGGAGTTTCAGGGCATGAGATTCAGGTAATGAGTTTCAGGGCAGGAATTTCAGGGCATGAGATTCAGGGCATGAGTTTTAGGGTAGGTGTTTCAGTGCAAGAGTTTCAGGGCATGAGATTCAGGGCATGAGTTTCAGGGCAGGAATTTCAGGGCATGAGATTCAGGGCATGAGTTTTAGGGTAGGTGTTTCAGTGCAAGAGTTTGAGGGCATGAGATTCAGGGCTTGAGTTTCAAGGCAGAAGATTCAGGGCAGGAGATTCAGGGCATGAGATTCGGGGCTTGTGTTTCAAGGCAGGTGTTTTAGGGCACGTGTTTCAGTGCAGGGGTTTCAGGGCAGGAGATTCAGAGCAAGAGTTTGAGGGCATGAGATTCAGGGCATGAGTTTCAAGGCAGGAGATTCAGGGCATGAGATTCGGGGCTTGAGTTTCAAGGCAGGTGTTTTAGGGCACGTATTTCAGTGCAGGAGTTTCAGGGCAGGAGATTCAGAGCATGAGTTTCAGTGCATGAGTTTGAGGGCAGGAGTTTCACGGCATGAGATTCAGGGCATGAGTTTCAGGGCATGGGTTTCAATCTCTGGTTTCAGGGCCTGAGATTCAGGGCAGCAGTTTCAGGGCAGGAGATTCAGGGCAGGAGATTCAGGGCATGTCTTTCAGTGCATGAGTTTAAGGGCAGGGGTTTCAGAGCTTGAGATTCAGGGCATGAGTTTCAGGGCAGGAGATTCACGGTTTGAGTTTAAGGTCATGAGATTTAGCGCATGAGATTCAGTGAATGAGTTTCAGGGCAGAAGTTACAGGGCATGAGATTCATGGCATGAGTTTCAGGGCATGAGTTTCAGTGAAGGATTTTCAGGGCATGTAATTCAGGGCATGAGTTTCAGGATATGAGATTCATGGAATGATATTCAGGGCAGCAGTTTCAGGGTATGAGGTTCAGGACATGAGTTTCCGTGCAGTAGTTTCAGGGCATGAATTTCAGGGCATGTGATTCAGGACAGGAGTTTGAAGGCATGAGATTCAGGGCATGAGTTTCAGTGCATGAGATTGAGGGCAGGAGTTTCAGGGCATGAGATTCAGGACATGAGTTTCAGGGCATGAGATTCAGTGCATGAGTTTCAGGGCAGGAGAATCAGGGCTTGAGTTTCAGAGCATGACATTCAGGGGATGAGTTTCAGTGCATCAATTTCAGGGCATGAGATTCGGGGCATGAGTTTCAGGACAGGAGATTCAGGGCATGAGTTTCAGTGCATGAGTTTGAGGGCAGGGTTTCACGGCATTAGATTCAGGGCATAATTTTCAGGGCATGAGATTCAGGACATGAGTTTGAGGGCAGGAGTTTCAGGGCATGAGTTTCAGGTCTGTGGTTTCCGGGCTTGAGATTCAGCGCAGCAGTTTCAGCGCAGCAGTTTCATGGCTTGAGATTCAGGGCATGAGTTTCTGGGCATGAGATTCAGGACATGAGTTTCAGGGGATGAGTTTCAGGTCTGTGGTTTCAGGGCTTGAGATTCAGGGCAGCAGTTTCAGGGCAGGAGTTTCATGGCAGGAGTTTCAGGGCAAGAGATTCAGGGCATGAGTTTCAGCGCATGAGTTTCAGGGCAGGAGAATCAGGGCTTGAGTTTCAGAGCATCAGATTCAGGGGATGAATTTCAGTGCATGAATTTCAGGGCATGAGATTCAGGGCGTGAGATTCAGGGCATGAGTTTCAGGACAGGAGATTCAGGGCATGAGTTTCAGTGCATGAGTTTGAGGGCAGGAGTTTCACGGCATGAGATTCAGGGCATGAGTTTCAGGGCATGAGATTCAGGTCATGAGTTTCAGGTCTGTTGTTTCAGGGCTTGAGATTCAGGGCAGCAGTTTCAGGGCAGGAGTTTCATGGCAGGAGTTTCAGGGCATGAGATTCAGGGCAAGAGTTTCATGGCAGGAGTTTCAGAGCATGAGATTCAGGGCATGAGTTTCAGGGCAGGAATTTCAGGGCATGAGATTCAGGGCATGAGTTTTAGGGTAGGTGTTTCAGTGCAAGAGTTTCAGGGCATGAGATTCAGGGCATGAGTTTCAGGGCAAGAATTTCAGGGCATGAGATTCAGGGCATGAGTTTTAGGGTAGGTGTTTCAGTGCAAGAGTTTGAGGGCATCAGATTCAGGGCATGAGTTTCAAGGCAGGAGATTCAGGGCAGGAGATTCAGGGCATGAGATTCGGGGCTTGAGTTTCAAGGCAGGTGTTTTAGGGCACGTGTTTCAGTGCAGGGGTTTCAGGGCTTGATATTCAAGGCATGAGTTTCAGGGCATGATTTTCAGTGAAGGAGTTTCAGGGCATGTAATTCAGGGCATGAGTTTCAGGATATGAGATTCATGGCATGATATTCAGGGCAGCAGTTTCAGGGCATGAGATTGAGGACATGAGTTTAAGTGCAGTAGTTTCAGGGATGAGATTCAGGGCATGAGATTCAGGGCATGAGATTCAGGACATGAGTTTCAGGGCATGAGATTCAGTACATGAGTTTCAGGGCATGAGTTTCAGGTTTGTGGTTTCCGGGCTTGAGATTCAGCGCAGCAGTTTCAGAGCAGCAGTTTCAGGGCATGAGATTCAGGGCATGAGTTTCAGCGCATGAGTTTCAGGGCAGGAGAATCAGGGCTTGAGTTTCAGAGCATGAGATTCAGGGGATGAATTTCAGTGCATGAATTTCAGGGCATGAGATTCGGGGCGTGAGATTCAGGGCATGAGTTTCAGGACAGGAGATTCAGGGCATGAGTTTCAGTGCATGAGTTTGAGGGCAGGAGTTTCACGGCATGAGATTCAGGGCATGAGTTTCAGGGCATGAGATTCAGGTCATGAGTTTCAGGGCATGAGTTTCAGGTCTGTGGTTTCAGGGCTTGAGATTCAGGGCAGCAGTTTCAGGGCAGGAGTTTCATGGCAGGAGTTTCAGGGCATGAGATTCAGGGCAAGAGTTTCATGGCAGGAGTTTCAGGGCATGAGATTCAGGTAATGAGTTTCAGGGCAGGAATTTCAGGGCATGAGATTCAGGGCATGAGTTTTAGGGTAGGTGTTTCAGTGCAAGAGTTTCAGGGCATGAGATTCAGGGCATGAGTTTCAGGGCAGGAATTTCAGGGCATGAGATTCAGGGCATGAGTTTTAGGGTAGGTGTTTCAGTGCAAGAGTTTGAGGGCATGAGATTCAGGGCTTGAGTTTCAAGGCAGAAGATTCAGGGCAGGAGATTCAGGGCATGAGATTCGGGGCTTGTGTTTCAAGGCAGGTGTTTTAGGGCACGTGTTTCAGTGCAGGGGTTTCAGGGCAGGAGATTCAGAGCAAGAGTTTGAGGGCATGAGATTCAGGGCATGAGTTTCAAGGCAGGAGATTCAGGGCATGAGATTCGGGGCTTGAGTTTCAAGGCAGGTGTTTTAGGGCACGTATTTCAGTGCAGGAGTTTCAGGGCAGGAGATTCAGAGCATGAGTTTCAGTGCATGAGTTTGAGGGCAGGAGTTTCACGGCATGAGATTCAGGGCATGAGTTTCAGGGCATGGGTTTCAATCTCTGGTTTCAGGGCCTGAGATTCAGGGCAGCAGTTTCAGGGCAGGAGATTCAGGGCAGGAGATTCAGGGCATGTCTTTCAGTGCATGAGTTTAAGGGCAGGGGTTTCAGAGCTTGAGATTCAGGGCATGAGTTTCAGGGCAGGAGATTCACGGTTTGAGTTTAAGGTCATGAGATTTAGCGCATGAGATTCAGTGAATGAGTTTCAGGGCAGAAGTTACAGGGCATGAGATTCATGGCATGAGTTTCAGGGCATGAGTTTCAGTGAAGGATTTTCAGGGCATGTAATTCAGGGCATGAGTTTCAGGATATGAGATTCATGGAATGATATTCAGGGCAGCAGTTTCAGGGTATGAGGTTCAGGACATGAGTTTCCGTGCAGTAGTTTCAGGGCATGAGTTTCAGGGCATGTGATTCAGGACAGGAGTTTGAAGGCATGAGATTCAGGGCATGAGTTTCAGTGCATGAGATTGAGGGCAGGAGTTTCAGGGCATGAGATTCAGGACATGAGTTTCAGGGCATGAGATTCAGTGCATGAGTTTCAGGGCAGGAGAATCAGGGCTTGAGTTTCAGAGCATGACATTCAGGGGATGAGTTTCAGTGCATCAATTTCAGGGCATGAGATTCGGGGCATGAGTTTCAGGACAGGAGATTCAGGGCATGAGTTTCAGTGCATGAGTTTGAGGGCAGGGTTTCACGGCATTAGATTCAGGGCATAATTTTCAGGGCATGAGATTCAGGACATGAGTTTGAGGGCAGGAGTTTCAGGGCATGAGTTTCAGGTCTGTGGTTTCCGGGCTTGAGATTCAGCGCAGCAGTTTCAGCGCAGCAGTTTCATGGCTTGAGATTCAGGGCATGAGTTTCTGGGCATGAGATTCAGGACATGAGTTTCAGGGGATGAGTTTCAGGTCTGTGGTTTCAGGGCTTGAGATTCAGGGCAGCAGTTTCAGGGCAGGAGTTTCATGGCAGGAGTTTCAGGGCAAGAGATTCAGGGCATGAGTTTCAGGGCATGAGTTTCAGGGCAGGAGTTTCAGTGTATGAGATTCAGGGCGTGAGTTTCAGGGCAGGAGAATCAGGGCTTGAGTTTCAGAGCATGACATTCAGGGGATGAGTTTCAGTGCATGAATTTCAGGGCATGAGATTCAGGGCATGAGTTTCAGGACAGGAGATTCAGGGCATGAGTTTCAGTGCATGAGTTTGAGGGCAGGGGTTTCACGGCATGAGATTCACGGCATGAGTTTCAGGGCATGAGATTCAGGGCATGAGTTTGAGGGCAGGAGTTTCAGGGCATGAGATTCAGGACATGAGTTTCAGGGCATGAGTTTCAGGTCTGTGGTTTCCGGGCTTGAGATTCAGCGCAGCAGTTTCAGAGCAGCAGTTTCAGGGCATGAGATTCAGGGCATGAGTTTCAGGGCAGGTGATTCAGGGTAGGAGTTTCAGGGTATGACCTTCAGGTCATGACTTTCAGGGCAGGAGAATCAGGGCTTGAGTTTCAGTGCAGGAGTTTGAGGGCAGGGGTTTCAAGGCATGAGATTCAGTGCAAGAGTTTCAGGACAGGAGATTCAGGGCATGAGTTTCAGTGCATGAGTTTGAGGGCAGGAGTTTCACGGCATGAGATTCAGGGCATGAGTTTCAGGGCATGAGATTCAGGACATGAGTTTCAGGGCATGAGTTTCAGGACAGGAGATTCAGGGCATGAGTGTCAGTGCATGAGTTTGAGGGCAGGGGTTTCAGGGCATGTCTTTCAGTGCATGAGTTTCAGGGTAGGAGTTTCAGAGCATGAGATTAAGGGCATGAGTTTCAGGGCAGGAGATTCACGGCTTGAGTTTAAGGTCATGAAATTTAGCGCATGAGATTCAGGGCATGAGTTTCAGGGCAGGAGAATCAGGGCATGAGTTTCAGGGCATGAGATTCAGGGCATGAGTTTCAGGACATGAGTTTCAGGGCAGGTGATTCAGGGTAGGAGTTTCAGGGTATGACATTCAGGGCATGAGTTTCAGTGCAGGAGTTTGAGGGCAGGAGTTTCACGGCATGAGATTCAGGGCATGAGTTTCAGGGCAGGAGATTAAGGACATGAGTTTCAGGGCATGAGTTTCAGGTCTGTGGTTTCAGTGCTTAAGATTCAGGGCAGCAGTTTCAGGGCATGAGTTTCAGGGCAGGAGTTTCAGGGCAGGAGATTCAGGGCATGAGATTCGGGACTTGAGTTTCAAGGCAGGTTTTTTAGGGCACGTGTTTCAGTGCAGGAGTTTCAGGGCATGAGATTCAGGACATGAGTTTCAGTGCAGTAGTTTCAGGCATGAGATTCAGGGCATGTGATTCAGGACAGGAGTTTGAAGGCATGAGATTCAGGGCATGAGTTTCAGTGCATGGGTTTCAGGGCAGGAGTTTCAGGGCATGAGATTCAGGGCATGAGTTTCAGGACATGAGTTTCAGGGCAGGAGAATCAGGGCATGAGTTTCAGGGCATGAGATTCAGGGCATGAGTTTCAGGACATGAGTTTCAGGGCAGGTGATTCAGGGTAGGAGTTTCAGGGTATGACATTCAGGGCATGAGTTTCAGTGAAGGAGTTTGAGGGCAGGAGTTTCACGGCATGAGATTCAGGGCATGAGTTTCAGTGCATGGGTTTCAGGGCAGGAGTTTCAGGGCATGAGATTCAGGACATGAGTTTCAGGGCATGAGATTCAGTACATGAGTTTCAGGGCATGAGTTTCAGGTCTGTGGTTTCCGGGCTTGAGATTCAGCGCAGCAGTTTCAGAGCAGCAGTTTCAGGGCAGGAGTTTCATGGCAGGAGTTTCAGGGCATGAGATTCAGGGCAAGAGTTTCATGGCAGGAGTTTCAGGGCATGGGATTCTGCACATGAGTTTCAGGGCATGAGATTCAGTACATGAGTTTCAGGGCAGGAGAATCAGGGCTTGAGTTTCAGAGCATGACATTCAGGGGATGAGTTTCAGTGCATGAATTTCAGGGCATGAGATTCAGGGCATGAGATTCAGGGCATGAGTTTCAGGACAGGAGATTCAGGGCATGAGTTTCAGTGCATGAGTTTGAGGGCAGGGTTTCACGGCTTGAGATTCAGGGCATGATTTTCAGGGCATGAGATTCAGGACATGAGTTTGAGGGCAGGAGTTTCAGGGCATGAGATTCAGGACATGAGTTTCAGGGCATGAGTTTCAGATCTGTGGTTTCCGGGCTTGAGATTCAGCGCAGCAGTTTCAGCGCAGCAGTTTTAGGGCTTGAGATTCAGGGCATGAGTTTCAGGGCAGGTGATTCAGGGCAGGAGTTTCGGGGTATGATATTCAGGGCATGAGAATCAGGGCTTGAGTTTCAGAGCATGACATTCAGGGGATGAGTTTCAGTGCATGAATTTCAGGGCATGAGATTCAGGGCATGAGTTTCAGGACAGGAGATTCAGGGCATGAGTTTCAGTGTATGAGTTTGAGGGCACGGGTTTCACGGCATGCGATTCAGGGCAAGAGTTTCAGGACAGGAGATTCAGGGCATGAGTTTAAGTGCATGAGTTTGAGGGCAGGAGTTTCACGGCATGAGATTCAGGGCATGAGTTTCAGGGCATGAGATTCAGGACATGAGTTTCAGGGGATGAGTTTCAGGTCTGTGGTTTCAGGGCTTGAGATTCAGGGCATGAGTTTCAGGGCATGAGATTCAGGGCATGAGTTTGAGGGCAGGAGTTTCAGAGCATGAGATTCAGGACATGAGTTTCAGGGCATGAGTTTCAGGTCTGTGGTTTCCGGGCTTGAGATTCAGCGCAGCAGTTTCAGAGCAGCAGTTTCAGGGCATGAGATTCAGGGCATGAGTTTCAGGGCAGGTGATTCAGGGTAGGAGTTTCCGGGTATGACATTCAGGGCATGAGTTTCAGTGCAGGAGTTTGAGGGCAGGAGTTTCACGGCATGAGATTCAGGGCATGAGTTTCAGGGCAGGAGATTAAGGACATGAGTTTCAGGGCATGAGTTTCAGGTCTGTGGTTTCAGTGCTTGAGATTCAGGGCAGCAGTTTCAGGGCATGAGTTTCAGGGCAGGAGTTTCAGGGCAGGAGTTTCAGGGCATGAGATTCGGGGCTTGAGTTTCAAGGCAGGTTTTTTAGGGCACGTTTTTCAGTGCAGGAGTTTCAGGGCATGAGATTCAGGACATGAGTTTCAGTGCAGTAGTTTCAGGCATGAGATTCAGGGCATGTGATTCAGGACAGGAGTTTGAAGGCATGAGATTCAGGGCATGAGTTTCAGTGCATGGGTTTCAGGGCAGGAGTTTCAGGGCATGAGATTCAGGACATGAGTTTCAGGGCATGAGATTCAGTACATGAGTTTCAGGGCATGAGTTTCAGGTCTGTGGTTTCCGGGCTTGAGATTCAGCGCAGCAGTTTCAGAGCAGCAGTTTCAGGGCATGAGATTCAGGGCATGAGTTTCAGCGCATGAGTTTCAGGGCAGGAGAATCAGGGCTTGAGTTTCAGAGCATGAGATTCAGGGGATGAATTTCAGTGCATGAATTGCAGGGCATGAGATTCAGGGCGTGAGATTCAGGGCATGAGTTTCAGGACAGGAGATTCAGGGCATGAGTTTCAGTGCATGAGTTTGAGGGCAGGAGTTTCACGGCATGAGATTCAGGGCATGAGTTTCAGGGCATGAGATTCAGGTCATGAGTTTCAGGGCATGAGTTTCAGGTCTGTGGTTTCAGGGCTTGAGATTCAGGGCAGCAGTTTCAGGGCAGGAGTTTCATGGCAGGAGTTTCAGGGCATGAGATTCAGGGCAAGAGTTTCATGGCAGGAGTTTCAGGGCATGAGATTCAGGGCATGAGTTTCAGGGCAGGAATTTCAGGGCATGAGATTCAGGGCATGAGTTTTAGGGTAGGTGTTCAGTGCAAGAGTTTGAGGGCATGAGATTCAGGGCATGAGTTTCAAGGCAGAAGATTCAGGGCAGGAGATTCAGGGCATGAGATTCGGGGCTTGAGTTTCAAGGCAGGTGTTTTAGGGCACGTGTTTCAGTGCAGGGGTTTCAGGGCAGGAGATTCAGATCAAGAGTTTGAGGGCATGAGATTCAGGGCATGAGTTTCAAGGCAGGAGATTCAGGGCATGAGATTCGGGGCTTGAGTTTCAAGGCAGGTGTTTTAGGGCACGTATTTCAGTGCAGGAGTTTCAGGGCAGGAGATTCAGAGCATGAGTTTCAGTGCATGAGTTTGAGGGCAGGAGTTTCACGGCATGAGATTCAGGGCATGAGTTTCAGGGCATGGGTTTCAATCTCTGGTTTCAGGGCTTGAGATTCAGGGCAGCAGTTTCAGGGCAGGAGATTCAGGGCATGTCTTTCAGTGCATGAGTTTAAGGGCAGGGGTTTCAGAGCTTGAGATTCAGGGCATGAGTTTCAGGGCAGGAGATTCACGGTTTGAGTTTAAGGTCATGAGATTTAGCGCATGAGATTCAGTGAATGAGTTTCAGGGCAGAAGTTACAGGGCATGAGATTCATGGCATGAGTTTCAGGGCATGAGTTTCAGTGAAGGATTTTCAGGGCATGTAATTCAGGGCATGAGTTTCAGGATATGAGATTCATGGCATGATATTCAGGGCAGCAGATTCAGGGTATGAGGTTCAGGACATGAGTTTCCGTGCAGTAGTTTCAGGGCATGAGTTTCAGGGCATGTGATTCAGGACAGGAGTTTGAAGGCATGGGATTCAGGGCATGAGTTTCAGTGCATGAGATTGAGGGCAGGAGTTTCAGGGCATGAGATTCAGGACATGAGTTTCAGGGCATGAGATTCAGTGCATGAGTTTCAGGGCAGGAGAATCAGGGCTTGAGTTTCAGAGCATGACATTCAGGGGATGAGTTTCAGTGCATCAATTTCAGGGCATGAGATTCGGGGCATGAGTTTCAGGACAGGAGATTCAGGGCATGAGTTTCAGTGCATGAGTTTGAGGGCAGGGTTTCACGGCATTAGATTCAGGGCATAATTTTCAGGGCATGAGATTCAGGACATGAGTTTGAGGGCAGGAGTTTCAGGGCATGAGTTTCAGGTCTGTGGTTTCCGGGCTTGAGATTCAGCGCAGCAATTTCAGCGCAGCAGTTTCATGGCTTGAGATTCAGGGCATGAGTTTCTGGGCATGAGATTCAGGACATGAGTTTCAGGGGATGAGTTTCAGGTCTGTGGTTTCAGGGCTTGTGATCAGGGCAGCAGTTTCAGGGCAGGAGTTTCAGGCATGAGATTCAGGACATGAGTTTCAGTGCAGTAGTTTCAGGCATGAGATTCAGGGCATGTGATTCAGGACAGGAGTTTGACGGCATGAGATTCAGGGCATGAGTTTCAGTGCATGGGTTTCAGGGCAGGAGTTTCAGGGCATGAGATTCAGGACATGAGTTTCAGGGCATGAGATTCAGTACATGAGTTTCTGGGCATGAGTTTCAGGTCTGCGGTTTCCGGGCTTGAGATTCAGCGCAGCAGTTTCAGAGCAGCAGTTTCAGGGCATGAGATTCAGGGCAGGAGTTTCAGGGCAGGAGAATCTGGGCTTGAGTTTCAGAGCATGACATTCAGGGCATGAGTTTCAGTGCATGAGTTTGAGGGCAGGAGTTTCACGGCATGAGATTCAGGGCATGAGTTTCATGGCATGAGATTCACGACATGAGTTTCAGGGCATGGGTTTCAGGTCTGTGGTTTCAGGGCTTGAGATTCAGGGCAGCAGTTTCAGGGCAGGAGATTCTGGGCAGGTGTTTCAGTGCAAGAGCTTCAGTGCAAGAGTTTCAGGGCATGTCTTTCAGTGCATGAGTTTCAGGGCAGGAGTTTCAGAGCATGAGATTAAGGGCATGAGTTTCAGGGCAGGAGATTCACGGCTTGAGTTTAAGGTCATGAAAATTAGCGCATGAGATTCAGGGCATGAGTTTCAGGGCAGGAGAATCAGGGCATGAGTTTCAGGGCATGAGATTCAGGGCATGAGTTTCAGGACATGAGTTTCAGGGCAGGAGTTTCACGGCATGTAATTCAGGGAGTGTGTTTCAGGATATGAGATTCATGGCATGAGTTTCAGTGCAGGAGTTTCAGGGCATGAGATTCAGGGCATGAATTTCAGGGCATGAGATTCAGGACAGGAGTTTCAAGGCATGAGATTCAGGGCATGAGTTTCAGTGCATGAGTTTCAGTGTATGAGTTTGAGGGCTGGTGCTTCAGGGCATGAGATTCAGGGCATGAGTTTCAGGGCATGAGATTCAGGACAGGAATTTCAGGGCATGTGATTCAGGGCATGAGTTTCTGGGCAGATGATTCAGGGCAGGAGTTTTAGGGCATGTGAACAGGATTTGAGTTTCAGTGCATGAGTTTCAGGGCAGGAGTTTCAGGGTATGAGATTTAGGGCATGAGTTTCAGGGCAGGAGATCAGGGTTTGAGTTTCAGGGCATGATATTCAGGGCATGAGTTTCAGGGCATGAGTTTCAGGACATGAGTTTCAGGGCATGTAATTCAGGGCATGAGTTTCAGGATATGAGATTCATGGCATGATATTCAGGGCAGCAGTTTCAGGGCATGAGATTCAGGACATTAGTTTCAGTGCAGTAGTTTCAGGGATGTGATTCAGGGCATGAGTTTCAGGGCATGTGATTCAGGACAGGAGTTTGAAGGCATGAGATTCAGGGCATGAGTTTCAGTGCATGGGTTTGAGGGCAGGAGTTTCAGGGCATGAGATTCAGGACATGAGTTTCAGGGCTTGAGATTCAGTACATGACTTTCAGGGCACGAGTTTCAGGTCTGTGGTTTCCGGGCTTGAGATTCAGCGCAGCAGTTTCAGAGCAGCAGTTTCAGGGCATGAGATTCACGGCATGAGTTTCAGGGCTTGATATTCAAGGCATGAGTTTCAGGGCATGATTTTCAGTGAAGGAGTTTCAGGGCATGTAATTCAGGGCATGAGTTTCAGGATATGAGATTCATGGCATGATATTCAGTGCAGCAGTTTCAGGGCATGAGATTGAGGACATGAGTTTCAGTGCAGTAGTTTCAGGGATGAGATTCAGGGCATGAGTTTCAGGGCATGAGATTCAGGACATGAGTTTCAGGGCATGAGATTCAGTACATGAGTTTCAGGGCATGAGTTTCAGGTCTGTGGTTTCCGGGCTTGAGATTCAGCGCAGCAGTTTCAGAGCATGAGTTTCAGGACATGAGTTTCAGGGCAGGAGTTTCACGGCATGTAATTCAGGGCGTGTGTTTCAGGATATGAGATTCATGGCATGAGTTTCAGTGCAGGAGTTTCAGGGCATGAGATTCAGGGCATGAGTTTCAGGGCATGAGTTTCAGGACATGAGTTTCAGGGCATGTAATTCAGGGCATGAGTTTCAGGATATGAGATTCATGGCATGATATTCAGGGCAGCAGTTTCAGGGCATGAGATTCAGGACATTAGTTTCAGTGCAGTAGTTTCAGGGATGTGATTCAGGGCATGAGTTTCAGGGCATGTGATTCAGGACAGGAGTTTGAAGGCATGAGATTCAGGGCATGAGTTTCAGTGCATGGGTTTGAGGGCAGGAGTTTCAGGGCATGAGATTCAGGACATGAGTTTCAGGGCTTGAGATTCAGTACATGACTTTCAGGGCACGAGTTTCAGGTCTGTGGTTTCCGGGCTTGAGATTCAGCGCAGCAGTTTCAGAGCAGCAGTTTCAGGGCATGAGATTCACGGCATGAGTTTCAGGGCTTGATATTCAAGGCATGAGTTTCAGGGCATGATTTTCAGTGAAGGAGTTTCAGGGCATGTAATTCAGGGCATGAGTTTCAGGATATGAGATTCATGGCATGATATTCAGGGCAGCAGTTTCAGGGCATGAGATTGAGGACATGAGTTTCAGTGCAGTAGTTTCAGGGATGAGATTCAGGGCATGAGTTTCAGGGCATGAGATTCAGGACATGAGTTTCAGGGCATGAGATTCAGTACATGAGTTTCAGGGCATGAGTTTCAGGTCTGTGGTTTCCGGGCTTGAGATTCAGCGCAGCAGTTTCAGAGCATGAGTTTCAGGACATGAGTTTCAGGGCAGGAGTTTCACGGCATGTAATTCAGGGCGTGTGTTTCAGGATATGAGATTCATGGCATGAGTTTCAGTGCAGGAGTTTCAGGGCATGAGATTCAGGGCATGAATTTCAGGGCATGAGATTCAGGACAGGAGTTTCAAGGCATGAGATTCAGGGCATGAGTTTCAGTGCATGGGTTTGAGGGCAGGAGTTTCACGGCATGAGATTCAGGGCATGAGTTTCATGGCATGAGATTCACGACATGAGTTTCAGGGCATGGGTTTCAGGTCTGTGGTTTCAGGGCTTGAGATTCAGGGCAGCAGTTTCAGGGCAGGAGATTCAGGGCAGGAGATTCTGGGCAGGTGTTTCAGTGCAAGAGCTTCAGTGCAAGAGTTTCAGGGCATGTCTTTCAGTGCATGAGTTTCAGGGCAGGAGTTTCAGAGCATGAGATTAAGGGCATGAGTTTCAGGGCAGGAGATTCACGGCTTGAGTTTAAGGTCATGAAATTTAGCGCATGAGATTCAGGGCATGAGTTTCAGGGCAGGAGAATCAGGGCATGAGTTTCAGGGCATGAGATTCAGGGCATGAGTTTCAGGGCAGAAGTTTCACGGCATGTAATTCAGGGCGTGTGTTTCAGGATATGAGATTCATGGCATGAGTTTCAGTGCATGAGTTTCAGGGCATGAGATTCAGGGCATGAATTTCAGGGCATGAGATTCAGGACAGGAGTTTCAAGGCATGAGATTCAGGGCATGAGTTTCAGTGCATGAGTTTCAGTGTATGAGTTTGAGGGCTGGTGCTTCAGGGCATGAGATTCAGGGCATGAGTTTCAGGGCATGAGATTCAGGGCATGAGTTTCAGGGCAGTTGATTCAGGGTAGGAGTTTCAGGGTATGACCTTCAGGTCATGAGTTTCAGGGCAGGAGAATCAGGGCTTGAGTTTCAGTGCAGGAGTTTGAGGGCAGAAGTTTCAAGGCATGAGATTCAGTGCAAGAGTTTCAGGACAGGAGATTCAGGGCATGAGTTTCAGTGCATGAGTTTGAGGGCAGGAGTTTCACGGCATGAGATTCAGGGCATGAGTTTCAGGGCATGAGATTCAGGACATGCGTTTCAGGGCATGAGTTTCAGGACAGGAGATTCAGGGCATTAGATTCAGGGCATGAGTTTCAGGATATGAGATTCATGGCATGATATTCAGTGCAGCAGATTCAGGGTATGAGGTTCAGGACATGAGTTTCAGTGCTGTAGTTTCAGGGCATGAGTTTCAGGGCATGTGATTCAGGACAGGAGTTTGAAGGCATGAGATTCAGGGCATGAGTTTCAGTGCATGAGTTTGAGGGCAGTAGTTTCAGGGCAGGAGATTCTGGACATGAGTTTCAGGGCATGAGATTCAGTACATGAGTTTCAGGGCAGGAGAATCAGGGCTTGAGTTTCAGAGCATGACATTCAGGGGATGAGTTTCAGTGCATGAATTTCAGGGCATGAGATTCAGGGCATGAGATTCAGGGCATGAATTTCAGGACAGGAGATTCAGGGCATGAGTTTCAGTGCATGAGTTTGAGGGCAGGGTTTCACGGCTTGAGATTCAGGGCATGATTTTCAGGGCATGAGATTCAGGACATGAGTTTGAGGGCAGGAGTTTCAGGGCATGAGATTCAGGACATGAGTTTCAGGGCATGAGTTTCAGATCTGTGGTTTCCGGGCTTGAGATTCAGCGCAGCAGTTTCAGCGCAGCAGTTTCAGGGCTTGAGATTCAGGGCATGAGTTTCAGGGCAGGTGATTCAGGGCAGGAGTTTCGGGGTATGATATTCAGGGCATGAGAATCAGGGCTTGAGTTTCAGAGCATGACATTCAGGGGATGAGTTTCAGTGCATGAATTTCAGGGCATGAGATTCAGGGCATGAGTTTCAGGACAGGAGATTCAGGGCATGAGTTTCA
This sequence comes from Mobula birostris, assembly GCF_030028105.1. Lineage (NCBI taxonomy): Eukaryota > Metazoa > Chordata > Chondrichthyes > Myliobatiformes > Myliobatidae > Mobula > Mobula birostris. The sequence continues at coordinate 33,870 of NW_027276132.1, forward strand.
GTGCATGAGTTTGAGGGCACGGGTTTCACGGCATGCGATTCAGGGCAAAAGTTTCAGGACAGGAGATTCAGGGCATGAGTTTAAGTGCATGAGTTTGAGGGCAGGAGTTTCACGGCATGAGATTCAGGGCATGAGTTTCAGGGCATGAGATTCAGGACATGAGTTTCAGGGGATGAGTTTCAGGTCTGTGGTTTCAGGGCTTGAGATTCAGGGCATGAGTTTCAGGGCATGAGATTCAGGGCATGAGTTTGAGGGCAGGAGTTTCAGAGCATGAGATTCAGGACATGAGTTTCAGGGCATGAGTTTCAGGTCTGTGGTTTCCGGGCTTGAGATTCAGCGCAGCAGTTTCAGAGCAGCAGTTTCAGGGCATGAGTTTCAGGGCAGGTGATTCAGGGTAGGAGTTTCAGGGTATGACATTCAGGGCATGAGTTTCAGTGCAGGAGTTTGAGGGCAGGAGTTTCACGGCATGAGATTCAGGGCATGAGTTTCAGGGCAGGAGATTAAGGACATGAGTTTCAGGGCATGAGTTTCAGGTCTGTGGTTTCAGTGCTTGAGATTCAGGGCAGCAGTTTCAGGGCATGAGTTTCAGGGCAGGAGTTTCAGGGCAGGAGATTCAGGGCATGAGATTCGGGGCTTGAGTTTCAAGGCAGGTTTTTTAGGGCACGTGTTTCAGTGCAGGAGTTTCAGGGCATGAGATTCAGGACATGAGTTTCAGTGCAGTAGTTTCAGGCATGAGATTCAGGGCATGTGATTCAGGACAGGAGTTTGACGGCATGAGATTCAGGGCATGAGTTTCAGTGCATGGGTTTCAGGGCAGGAGTTTCAGGGCATGAGATTCAGGACATGAGTTTCAGGGCATGAGATTCAGTACATGAGTTTCTGGGCATGAGTTTCAGGTCTGCGGTTTCCGGGCTTGAGATTCAGCGCAGCAGTTTCAGAGCAGCAGTTTCAGGGCATGAGATTCAGGGCAGGAGTTTCAGGGCAGGAGAATCTGGGCTTGAGTTTCAGAGCATGACATTCAGGGCATGAGTTTCAGTGCATGAGTTTGAGGGCAGGAGTTTCACGGCATGAGATTCAGGGCATGAGTTTCATGGCATGAGATTCACGACATGAGTTTCAGGGCATGGGTTTCAGGTCTGTGGTTTCAGGGCTTGAGATTCAGGGCAGCAGTTTCAGGGCAGGAGATTCAGGGCAGGAGATTCTGGGCAGGTGTTTCAGTGCAAGAGCTTCAGTGCAAGAGTTTCAGGGCATGTCTTTCAGTGCATGAGTTTCAGGGCAGGAGTTTCAGAGCATGAGATTAAGGGCATGAGTTTCAGGGCAGGAGATTCACGGCTTGAGTTTAAGGTCATGAAATTTAGCGCATGAGATTCAGGGCATGAGTTTCAGGGCAGGAGAATCAGGGCATGAGTTTCAGGGCATGAGATTCAGGGCATGAGTTTCAGGACATGAGTTTCAGGGCAGGAGTTTCACGGCATGTAATTCAGGGAGTGTGTTTCAGGATATGAGATTCATGGCATGAGTTTCAGTGCAGGAGTTTCAGGGCATGAGATTCAGGGCATGAATTTCAGGGCATGAGATTCAGGACAGGAGTTTCAAGGCATGAGATTCAGGGCATGAGTTTCAGTGCATGAGTTTCAGTGTATGAGTTTGAGGGCTGGTGCTTCAGGGCATGAGATTCAGGGCATGAGTTTCAGGGCATGAGATTCAGGACAGGAATTTCAGGGCATGTGATTCAGGGCATGAGTTTCTGGGCAGATGATTCAGGGCAGGAGTTTTAGGGCATGTGAACAGGATTTGAGTTTCAGTGCATGAGTTTCAGGGCAGGAGTTTCAGGGTATGAGATTTAGGGCATGAGTTTCAGGGCAGGAGATTCAGGGTTTGAGTTTCAGGGCATGATATTCAGGGCATGAGTTTCAGGGCATGAGTTTCAGGACATGAGTTTCAGGGCATGTAATTCAGGGCATGAGTTTCAGGATATGAGATTCATGGCATGATATTCAGGGCAGCAGTTTCAGGGCATGAGATTCAGGACATTAGTTTCAGTGCAGTAGTTTCAGGGATGTGATTCAGGGCATGAGTTTCAGGGCATGTGATTCAGGACAGGAGTTTGAAGGCATGAGATTCAGGGCATGAGTTTCAGTGCATGGGTTTGAGGGCAGGAGTTTCAGGGCATGAGATTCAGGACATGAGTTTCAGGGCTTGAGATTCAGTACATGACTTTCAGGGCACGAGTTTCAGGTCTGTGGTTTCCGGGCTTGAGATTCAGCGCAGCAGTTTCAGAGCAGCAGTTTCAGGGCATGAGATTCACGGCATGAGTTTCAGGGCTTGATATTCAAGGCATGAGTTTCAGGGCATGATTTTCAGTGAAGGAGTTTCAGGGCATGTAATTCAGGGCATGAGTTTCAGGATATGAGATTCATGGCATGATATTCAGGGCAGCAGTTTCAGGGCATGAGATTGAGGACATGAGTTTCAGTGCAGTAGTTTCAGGGATGAGATTCAGGGCATGAGTTTCAGGGCATGAGATTCAGGACATGAGTTTCAGGGCATGAGATTCAGTACATGAGTTTCAGGGCATGAGTTTCAGGTCTGTGGTTTCCGGGCTTGAGATTCAGCGCAGCAGTTTCAGAGCATGAGTTTCAGGACATGAGTTTCAGGGCAGGAGTTTCACGGCATGTAATTCAGGGCGTGTGTTTCAGGATATGAGATTCATGGCATGAGTTTCAGTGCAGGAGTTTCAGGGCATGAGATTCAGGGCATGAGTTTCAGGGCATGAGTTTCAGGACATGAGTTTCAGGGCATGTAATTCAGGGCATGAGTTTCAGGATATGAGATTCATGGCATGATATTCAGGGCAGCAGTTTCAGGGCATGAGATTCAGGACATTAGTTTCAGTGCAGTAGTTTCAGGGATGTGATTCAGGGCATGAGTTTCAGGGCATGTGATTCAGGACAGGAGTTTGAAGGCATGAGATTCAGGGCATGAGTTTCAGTGCATGGGTTTGAGGGCAGGAGTTTCAGGGCATGAGATTCAGGACATGAGTTTCAGGGCTTGAGATTCAGTACATGACTTTCAGGGCACGAGTTTCAGGTCTGTGGTTTCCGGGCTTGAGATTCAGCGCAGCAGTTTCAGAGCAGCAGTTTCAGGGCATGAGATTCACGGCATGAGTTTCAGGGCTTGATATTCAAGGCATGAGTTTCAGGGCATGATTTTCAGTGAAGGAGTTTCAGGGCATGTAATTCAGGGCATGAGTTTCAGGATATGAGATTCATGGCATGATATTCAGGGCAGCAGTTTCAGGGCATGAGATTGAGGACATGAGTTTCAGTGCAGTAGTTTCAGGGATGAGATTCAGGGCATGAGTTTCAGGGCATGAGATTCAGTACATGAGTTTCAGGGCATGAGTTTCAGGTCTGTGGTTTCCGGGCTTGAGATTCAGCGCAGCAGTTTCAGAGCATGAGTTTCAGGACATGAGTTTCAGGGCAGGAGTTTCACGGCATGTAATTCAGGGCGTGTGTTTCAGGATATGAGATTCATGGCATGAGTTTCAGTGCAGGAGTTTCAGGGCATGAGATTCAGGGCATGAATTTCAGGGCATGAGATTCAGGACAGGAGTTTCAAGGCATGAGATTCAGGGCATGAGTTTCAGTGCATGGGTTTGAGGGCAGGAGTTTCACGGCATGAGATTCAGGGCATGAGTTTCATGGCATGAGATTCACGACATGAGTTTCAGGGCATGGGTTTCAGGTCTGTGGTTTCAGGGCTTGAGATTCAGGGCAGCAGTTTCAGGGCAGGAGATTCAGGGCAGGAGATTCTGGGCAGGTGTTTCAGTGCAAGAGCTTCAGTGCAAGAGTTTCAGGGCATGTCTTTCAGTGCATGAGTTTCAGGGCAGGAGTTTCAGAGCATGAGATTAAGGGCATGAGTTTCAGGGCAGGAGATTCACGGCTTGAGTTTAAGGTCATGAAATTTAGCGCATGAGATTCAGGGCATGAGTTTCAGGGCAGGAGAATCAGGGCATGAGTTTCAGGGCATGAGATTCAGGGCATGAGTTTCAGGACATGAGTTTCAGGGCAGAAGTTTCACGGCATGTAATTCAGGGCGTGTGTTTCAGGATATGAGATTCATGGCATGAGTTTCAGTGCAGGAGTTTCAGGGCATGAGATTCAGGGCATGAATTTCAGGGCATGAGATTCAGGACAGGAGTTTCAAGGCATGAGATTCAGGGCATGAGTTTCAGTGCATGAGTTTCAGTGTATGAGTTTGAGGGCTGGTGCTTCAGGGCATGAGATTCAGGGCATGAGTTTCAGGGCATGAGATTCAGGACAGGAATTTCAGGGCATGTGATTCAGGGCATGAGTTTCTGGGCAGCAGTTTCAGGGCATGAGATTCAGGACATTAGTTTCAGTGCAGTAGTTTCAGGGATGTGATTCAGGGCATGAGTTTCAGGGCATGTGATTCAGGACAGGAGTTTGAAGGCATGAGATTCAGGGCATGAGTTTCAGTGCATTGGTTTGAGGGCAGGAGTTTCAGGGCATGAGATTCAGGACATGAGTTTCAGGGCTTGAGATTCAGTACATGACTTTCAGGGCATGAGTTTCAGGTCTGTGGTTTCCGGGCTTGAGATTCAGCGCAGCAGTTTCAGAGCAGCAGTTTCAGGGCATGAGATTCAGGGCATGAGTTTCAGGGCATGAGTTTCAGGGCTTGATATTCAAGGCATGAGTTTCAGGGCATGATTTTCAGTGAAGGAGTTTCAGGGCATGTAATTCAGGGCATGAGTTTCAGGATATGAGATTCATGGCATGATATTCAGGGCAGCAGTTTCAGGGCATGAGATTGAGGACATGAGTTTCAGTGCAGTAGTTTCAGGGATGAGATTCAGGGCATGAGTTTCAGGGCATGAGATTCAGGACATGAGTTTCAGGGCATGAGATTCAGTACATGAGTTTCAGGGCATGAGTTTCAGGTCTGTGGTTTCCGGGCTTGAGATTCAGCGCAGCAGTTTCAGAGCAGCAGTTTCAGGGCATGAGATTCAGGGCATGAGTTTCAGCGCATGAGTTTCAGGGCAGGAGAATCAGGGCTTGAGTTTCAGAGCATGAGATTCAGGGGATGAATTTCAGTGCATGAATTTCAGGGCATGAGATTCAGGGCGTGAGATTCAGGGCATGAGTTTCAGGACAGGAGATTCAGGGCATGAGTTTCAGTGCATGAGTTTGAGGGCAGGAGTTTCACGGCATGAGATTCAGGGCATGAGTTTCAGGGCATGAGATTCAGGTCATGAGTTTCAGGTCTGTGGTTTCAGGGCTTGAGATTCAGGGCAGCAGTTTCAGGGCAGGAGTTTCATGGCAGGAGTTTCAGGGCATGAGATTCAGGGCAAGAGTTTCATGGCAGGAGTTTCAGAGCATGAGATTCAGGGCATGAGTTTCAGGGCAGGAATTTCAGGGCATGAGATTCAGGGCATGAGTTTTAGGGTAGGTGTTTCAGTGCAAGAGTTTCAGGGCATGAGATTCAGAGCATGAGTTTCAGGGCAAGAATTTCAGGGCATGAGATTCAGGGCATGAGTTTTAGGGTAGGTGTTTCAGTGCAAGAGTTTGAGGGCATGAGATTCAGGGCATGAGTTTCAAGGCAGGAGATTCAGGGCAGGAGATTCAGGGCATGAGATTTGGGGCTTGAGTTTCAAGGCAGGTGTTTTAGGGCACGTGTTTCAGTGCAGGGGTTTCAGGGCTTGATATTCAAGGCATGAGTTTCAGGGCATGATTTTCAGTGAAGGAGTTTCAGGGCATGTAATTCAGGGCATGAGTTTCAGGATATGAGATTCATGGCATGATATTCAGGGCAGCAGTTTCAGGGCATGAGATTGAGGACATGAGTTTTAGTGCAGTAGTTTCAGGGATGAGATTCAGGGCATGAGATTCAGGGCATGAGATTCAGGACATGAGTTTCAGGGCATGAGATTCAGTACATGAGTTTCAGGGCATGAGTTTCAGGTCTGTGGTTTCCGGGCTTGAGATTCAGCGCAGCAGTTTCAGGGCATGAGATTCAGGGCATGAGTTTCAGCGCATGAGTTTCAGGGCAGGAGAATCAGGGCTTGAGTTTCAGAGCATGAGATTCAGGGGATGAATTTCAGTGCATGAATTTCAGGGCATGAGATTCAGGGCGTGAGATTCAGGGCATGAGTTTCAGGACAGGAGATTCAGGGCATGAGTTTCAGTGCATGAGTTTGAGGGCAGGAGTTTCACGGCATGAGATTCAGGGCATGAGTTTCAGGGCATGAGATTCAGGTCATGAGTTTCAGGGCATGAGTTTCAGGTCTGTGGTTTCAGGGCTTGAGATTCAGGGCAGCAGTTTCAGGGCAGGAGTTTCATGGCAGGAGTTTCAGGGCATGAGATTCAGGGCAAGAGTTTCATGGCAGGAGTTTCAGGGCATGAGATTCAGGGCATGAGTTTCAGGGCAGGAATTTCAGGGCATGAGATTCAGGGCATGAGTTTTAGGGTAGGTGTTTCAGTGCAAGAGTTTCAGGGCATGAGATTCAGGGCATGAGTTTCAGGGCAGGAATTTCAGGGCATGAGATTCAGGGCATGAGTTTTAGGGTAGGTGTTTCAGTGCAAGAGTTTGAGGGCATGAGATTCAGGGCATGAGTTTCAAGGCAGAAGATTCAGGGCAGGAGATTCAGGGCATGAGATTCGGGGCTTGAGTTTCAAGGCAGGTGTTTTAGGGCACGTGTTTCAGTGCAGGGGTTTCAGGGCAGGAGATTCAGAGCAAGAGTTTGAGGGCATGAGATTCAGGGCATGAGTTTCAAGGCAGGAGATTCAGGGCATGAGATTCGGGGCTTGAGTTTCAAGGCAGGTGTTTTAGGGCACGTATTTCAGTGCAGGAGTTTCAGGGCAGGAGATTCAGAGCATGAGTTTCAGTGCATGAGTTTGAGGGCAGGAGTTTCACGGCATGAGATTCAGGGCATGAGTTTCAGGGCATGGGTTTCAATCTCTGGTTTCAGGGCTTGAGATTCAGGGCAGCAGTTTCAGGGCAGGAGATTCAGGGCAGGAGATTCAGGGCATGTCTTTCAGTGCATGAGTTTAAGGGCAGGGGTTTCAGAGCTTGAGATTCAGGGCATGAGTTTCAGGGCAGGAGATTCACGGTTTGAGTTTAAGGTCATGAGATTTAGCGCATGAGATTCAGTGAATGAGTTTCAGGGCAGAAGTTACAGGGCATGAGATTCATGGCATGAGTTTCAGGGCATGAGTTTCAGTGAAGGATTTTCAGGGCATGTAATTCAGGGCATGAGTTTCAGGATATGAGATTCATGGCATGATATTCAGGGCAGCAGTTTCAGGGTATGAGCTTCAGGACATGAGTTTCCGTGCAGTAGTTTCAGGGCATGAGTTTCAGGGCATGTGATTCAGGACAGGAGTTTGAAGGCATGAGATTCAGGGCATGAGTTTCAGTGCATGGGTTTGAGGGCAGGAGTTTCAGGGCATGAGATTCAGGACATGAGTTTCAGGGCTTGAGATTCAGTACATGACTTTCAGGGCATGAGTTTCAGGTCTGTGGTTTCCGGGCTTGAGATTCAGCGCAGCAGTTTCAGAGCAGCAGTTTCAGGGCATGAGATTCAGGGCATGAGTTTCAGGGCATGAGTTTCAGGGCTTGATATTCAAGGCATGAGTTTCAGGGCATGATTTTCAGTGAAGGAGTTTCAGGGCATGTAATTCAGGGCATGAGTTTCAGGATATGAGATTCATGGCATGATATTCAGGGCAGCAGTTTCAGGGCATGAGATTGAGGACATGAGTTTCAGTGCAGTAGTTTCAGGGATGAGATTCAGGGCATGAGTTTCAGGGCATGAGATTCAGGACATGAGTTTCAGGGCATGAGATTCAGTACATGAGTTTCAGGGCATGAGTTTCAGGTCCGTGGTTTCCGGGCTTGAGATTCAGCGCAGCAGTTTCAGAGCAGCAGTTTCAGGGCATGAGATTCAGGGCATGAGTTTCAGCGCATGAGTTTCAGGGCAGGAGAATCAGGGCTTGAGTTTCAGAGCATGAGATTCAGGGGATGAATTTCAGTGCATGAATTTCAGGGCATGAGATTCAGGGCGTGAGATTCAGGGCATGAGTTTCAGGACAGGAGATTCAGGGCATGAGTTTCAGTGCATGAGTTTGAGGGCAGGAGTTTCACGGCATGAGATTCAGGGCATGAGTTTCAGGGCATGAGATTCAGGTCATGAGTTTCAGGTCTGTGGTTTCAGGGCTTGAGATTCAGGGCAGCAGTTTCAGGGCAGGAGTTTCATGGCAGGAGTTTCAGGGCATGAGATTCAGGGCAAGAGTTTCATGGCAGGAATTTCAGGGCATGAGATTCAGGGCATGAGTTTTAGGGTAGGTGTTTCAGTGCAAGAGTTTCAGGGCATGAGATTCAGAGCATGAGTTTCAGGGCAAGAATTTCAGGGCATGAGATTCAGGGCATGAGTTTTAGGGTAGGTGTTTCAGTGCAAGAGTTTGAGGGCATGAGATTCAGGGCATGAGTTTCAAGGCAGGAGATTCAGGGCAGGAGATTCAGGGCATGAGACTCGGGGCTTGAGTTTCAAGGCAGGTGTTTTAGGGCACGTGTTTCAGTGCAGGGGTTTCAGGGCTTGATATTCAAGGCATGAGTTTCAGGGCATGATTTTCAGTGAAGGAGTTTCAGGGCATGTAATTCAGGGCATGAGTTTCAGGATATGAGATTCATGGCATGATATTCAGGGCAGCAGTTTCAGGGCATGAGATTGAGGACATGAGTTTTAGTGCAGTAGTTTCAGGGATGAGATTCAGGGCATGAGATTCAGGGCATGAGATTCAGGACATGAGTTTCAGGGCATGAGATTCAGTACATGAGTTTCAGGGCATGAGTTTAAGGTCTGTGGTTTCCGGGCTTGAGATTCAGCGCAGCAGTTTCAGAGCAGCAGTTTCAGGGCATGAGATTCAGGGCATGAGTTTCAGCGCATGAGTTTCAGGGCAGGAGAATCAGGGCTTGAGTTTCAGAGCATGAGATTCAGGGGATGAATTTCAGTGCATGAATTTCAGGGCATGAGATTCAGGGCGTGAGATTCAGGGCATGAGTTTCAGGACAGGAGATTCAGGGCATGAGTTTCAGTGCATGAGTTTGAGGGCAGGAGTTTCACGGCATGAGATTCAGGGCATGAGTTTCAGGGCATGAGATTCAGGTCATGAGTTTCAGGGCATGAGTTTCAGGTCTGTGGTTTCAGGGCTTGAGATTCAGGGCAGCAGTTTCAGGGCAGGAGTTTCATGGCAGGAGTTTCAGGGCATGAGATTCAGGGCAAGAGTTTCATGGCAGGAGTTTCAGGGCATGAGATTCAGGGCATGAGTTTCAGGGCAGGAATTTCAGGGCATGAGATTCAGGGCATGAGTTTTAGGGTAGGTGTTTCAGTGCGAGAGTTTCAGGGCATGAGATTCAGGGCATGAGTTTCAGGGCAGGAGTTTCAGGGCATGAGATTCAGGGCATGAGTTTTAGGGTAGGTGTTTCAGTGCAAGAGTTTGAGGGCATGAGATTCAGGGCATGAGTTTCAAGGCAGAAGATTCAGGGCAGGAGATTCAGGGCATGAGATTCGGGGCTTGAGTTTCAAGGCAGGTGTTTTAGGGCACGTGTTTCAGTGCAGGGGTTTCAGGGCAGGAGATTCAGAGCAAGAGTTTGAGGGCATGAGATTCAGGGCATGAGTTTCAAGGCAGGAGATTCAGGGCATGAGATTCGGGGCTTGAGTTTCAAGGCAGGTGTTTTAGGGCACGTATTTCAGTGCAGGAGTTTCAGGGCAGGAGATTCAGAGCATGAGTTTCAGTGCATGAGTTTGAGGGCAGGAGTTTCACGGCATGAGATTCAGGGCATGAGTTTCAGGGCATGGGTTTCAATCTCTGGTTTCAGGGCTTGAGATTCAGGGCAGCAGTTTCAGGGCAGGAGATTCAGGGCAGGAGATTCAGGGCATGTCTTTCAGTGCATGAGTTTAAGGGCAGGGGTTTCAGAGCTTGAGATTCAGGGCATGAGTTTCAGGGCAGGAGATTCACGGTTTGAGTTTAAGGTCATGAGATTTAGCGCATGAGATTCAGTGAATGAGTTTCAGGGCAGAAGTTACAGGGCATGAGATTCATGGCATGAGTTTCAGGGCATGAGTTTCAGTGAAGGATTTTCAGGGCATGTAATTCAGGGCATGAGTTTCAGGATATGAGATTCATGGCATGATATTCAGGGCAGCAGTTTCAGGGTATGAGCTTCAGGACATGAGTTTCCGTGCAGTAGTTTCAGGGCATGAGTTTCAGGGCATGTGATTCAGGACAGGAGTTTG